>NW_027103238.1:3805-236567 GCF_902728285.1 Clytia hemisphaerica | reverse complement strand
CTGCATTCTGAATTCTTTTAAATTTAAGGTGTGAAAATATGTGAGTGTGACGAGAAAACTTACAGCAGTCATTCTGTTCGTCACGGCCTTGCATCCGGGTTTTGTTATTATTATTTTCTGATGGTGGGACAGTGCTTCAGTCGAGCTCCAGATGGAATCTGATTGTAGCATGTTTTCTTCGATAAAAACACAGTTCTGACCTCGTGTCATTAAAAAGGCTGAATCCACGAGAGCAGACTTTTTAAACATGCTAGCGCTCTAACCCGCTCTGATTCATATCTTTTGCTTTACTTTTATACTCAGTATTCAGCAACTTTTTCGTAAATGAAACCTCATGATTAAACACATCTTCTGTTTTTCGAGAAGAAAAGAAAACATTTTTGTCACCTATGAACTTTGAAGTATTTCGGAATGATTTTAAATTCAATTAACTATTGGTTTTCTTCACACAAGCTAATTTTTTCGTGATTCTTGTATTCTTTGCGAAGGCGTCAAATTCGTTAACAGAGCCTTTTGTTATTAATAAAGAATTTTAGTTACCCCCCTGTCAGTGTTCGATCTATGCACAAATAGCTGAGAGGAGATAAAAACGGGGGTTATTGAGAATTATATTTTTAATCTAATCAACTGAAAAGACTTTGCTTATTACTATCAGCCACGAAAGTTTGTGTAGCTGTGATATGAAGAATTCAGAAAAGAAATTTAGCATCTGAAAAAAATGGTAAGATCGCAATTATATTATATATTCACCTTTTTAAGTACTTGTGGTTGACCGGTTCGTAAATTTGAAAAGATTTTGTCAAGAAAAAACCTGTTTCTGTTGTTTCATAAAGTTTTTAATCGAGATTTGCAATATATTCTTTGAAGAATTTTGACAAACCATGTTCTGACTTTGTTAACTTTTTCTTTGCCATTGGCTGATTGCTTGATTGCTGTGTAAAATTGCTACCCAAACCCATCGAGGAAAACATTTCAAATTTCTTCTGACATTTTGAATACAGCATGAACGTGCGTGCCACAAATACTAATCTTTGATAATACTCTTTTTTCGTTTACAGCTGAATGTCAAACACGCACATCCAAAATGGCCATTTTCGAATTGATAATCTGTAACCGAAATCGGTCTGTCCGATCACCCTTCTAACGAAAAAAAATCTGGAAGACTTGGAACGATTATGATCAAAGATTCCTCTGACGTTAATTACAACCTAGCCAATCCGATCGTCGTGTTTCTTGTAAACTCTTGGATATGTGTGACAAGAAAAACGCGTGTGAGGGTACAAGCTGGCAATAAAAACAACATCTTGCTCCACATTTGATTCTTGAATTGTTGAAATGTTCAAACATTATTACTTAGAAACTAAGCCTAGCTAATGCACTCTCAAAGGCGTCAATTCTTATGTTAGTACACGTTTTTATAAGAACAATCTATATAAGAACTAAGGCTTCGATGGCCAAAATGTTCAAAACATGCTAAGAACATTTTAAGGGTTTGCGGACTCTAAAACGCCCGATTTCGAAATGGACAAAATAACGCGAAATTGGGAAAATAAGAACCTATTAAGAATATTTTTAGGCTTTAAAAGTTAGATATCCAAGGCTTCCAAAATTTTGGATGTTCTTAAAAAAAGAACTTGTACAGGTGTTCTTGAAAGTTAACCTAAATAACCTAAAATTCAAAAGCATGCAAGCTATTATTTTCTAAAGTATGAGTGGCGTAGCAAAATTCGACTTGAATTCTCTATGCTAAGTGCAATTTTATGATCCCTGACGACAATGACCAAATTTGTTCGTCAAATTTAGAAAATATGGGAAGTGTTTGGATATTTTGTTATTTCTAGAACAATTTAGAAGCTATTATACTTTTGAATATTGTTTTATATAAATAGATATCTTATTATATTGTTGAAAAGAACTACAAGCATTACTTCCAAAGATTTTTACAGCATCTTCAAGTGTAGTATTTTTAATGTTAATCCGGATGTTAATTTTTCGGAATTCCGAATTTTTTATTTTTGAAATTCCGATTTTTTTTTTTCGGAATCCGAATTTTTCGATTTTTCGGAACCGATTTGTTTTTTTATTTTTCAAAATTCAGATTATTTAATTTTCGGAATCCGAATTTACCAGACTTTTCAAATTCGAAATTTCTTTTGAAAAATATAACAAGGAATGCTGATTTGTTTTATTATTTGAATTCTGACCTAAAATTCATTGTTTTCCTTTGGGGGACATTTTAATAGTAAGATCTGCCATCTTAGACTTTTTTTTACTGAAATGTTGTAGATATTAAATTTGGTAAGTAAAATGACAGCTCTTTTTTGTTTTTTCCTAGCCTTTCTCGACTCATCGATTCTTAGGAATCAATTGAACAAATTGAAAATTTACTCCGAAAAACTTGCTATTTTAGTAATAGATCCTTGAATCTCGTTTATATTCAGAAAATTAACTGAAACGACAATTTTCTGGTTTGACGACACAGTGTTTGGACTAATATATAAGAGAGAGTACTTGTACAGATCCTATGCTGTATTTTTGTATTCTGATTGGATTGCATGACATGATATTGTATTATACTGTAATGGATAGATGATAGACAGTTCTTGGTTTTTGACTGGTTGTGGTTTCTTGTTGTTTTATGAATTTGAGACTTTGTGCTCGATTTTATAGACAATGACATCTTTCGTTTTCGAAGAACATAAAACTGTCGGTGCTTATTTTCAGTGACAGCTATACGAATTCAATCCCAAGAAAATGTTTTTTTAGAGGGGGATTGATTACATTGTTTTGTATACGGTATTTTAGCCTGCTAGTCTAAAGTAATTTTGATTTATTTTGTTGAAGGTTATTTTTAAGATGTGCTTTGTAAAAATCATACAAAATACTTTTATATGTCAGATCACAAAATTATCACTCAAGAAACGAATTTGTCTCTTGTTGACTGTTCCATAAAACACGGCTAGTTCGAAACACGGGTCACGGGTCACGGGTTACGGGGTACGGGTTACGGGGCACGGGGCACGGGGCATACAATTTACAGACCGGAAAAAATATAACGATATCATGACGTATAATTCATAACACGTACTACATAACACATATAATAGTACTAAAACTACTAGTATAGTATGTCTGAAACAATTATAGACGAATAGTATTATCATAAAAATTTTAAATAATATGTCACCCACAAATTTTGACAAAATAATATTGAATGACAAAAATATTGTCAAAATCATGAAATATAAGGCCTCTGAACCAATTTACAGCAAAATGTTTTTTCATACTCAATAGGATGCTAATCATGTGACTGGATATAGACTGACATGTTTTAAAACGATTAAATGCTGCAAGATAGTGGTTTTAGAGATATGAATATAATTACGTCATTTTTATTAAAAATTCATAATGGTAGGTGGAAAATATTGACACATTTATAAAATACCATCATTTCTACGTTATTTTCCATTGAAATTATATTCATACTCAAGGTGATGGAGGGAATATAATAAGATATGATTTAACAATAGCCGTATTATCATTTTCTTGAGAAAGCTCGCTTTTCAGGCGATGGGAATTGTAATATGTATATTACTTAAGTATAACATATAACATGCATACAGCATTAAAAGTGTATTATTGATAATTAAGCTTATTATATGTATGTAATATGTTACGGTGTTTTCTGGTCTGCGTTGTACACGACGCAAACTTCGAAAGCACGTGGAAAGCACATGGTTAGATTTTGACGTTATAAACAGTCATACGTTGATGAAACACCTTCAAATTGATTTTTTTGATTATTTTTAGCGTTTTTAAAACATTTTCTGTTTGAATTACTTTGATCTGAGCTGCCCCGTCACCCCGTGCCCCGTGACCCGTGCCCCGTAACCCGTGCCCCGTGACCCGGACCCGTGACCCGTGACCCGTGTTTCGAACTAGCCGCATAAAACACGAACATAACTTTTTGAAAAAGATGAACAAATTTTTCTTTCACTCTCCATCGGCATACTTTACAATAGAATTTCATTTTATATTTTACAAAAGGAGCGCATAAACTGTAAGACGGAGAGTTTGTTTATCTAATCTTACAATAAGAGCCGATCATCAGAAGATAGAAAAAAAGACAAAATAAAAAAATTCTAAATAATGTTTTGATATTATGTGTTCTGTGTGTGGTGTGATTTCATATTTTTGATATGAAACGAATTAAGTCAACGACGAATAATTATGCAAATTATGTGAGTTTACATTATCCCTCGCCGCGAAATTTGAATTGTCGTTGTTGTCAGTTGATAAGCTACCGAGTTTACTGTCCCTAAGCTATTTATTCAGTCACAACTTAACCATCACATAGTGTCCTCCCCCCCTTTATAAAGGGGGGGGGGGATTCTGATTTTGGCCCTTTTTTTAAAGTATGGGGGAAAATGAAAAATTTGAAATTTGCTGGGGGAAAATAAAGAGGGGGGAAAACCATAAATTTAGGAGATTTTGACTGGGGGAACTTCACTGATCTCAAGGTGATCTTGTTGCAAAACCTGTTTAAGCAATAAAATCAGCAAATCTTTTGGGATAAACCAACTTTCAATACAATTTCATTTTTTCAGCACTTTCAAGGCTATTTTTTCAAGCTTTCCAAAATTTCAAACTTGATTTAAGGCATTTTTATGTTAACCATATGGGGAACCGCAAAATCTTCAAATAGCTGGGGGAATTCAAAAAAGAGGGGGAACCGAAAAATTTTGAAATATGGTGGGGGAAATAAAAGAGGGGGGAATGGAGAAAAATTTTGATTTTTAGTGGGGGGAACCAACCCAGGAGGACACTATGCATCAGATTTATCCAAGTGACTGAATCAAACTAGCTTAGATTTCTAGGCTAGGAGGCATTTAGGCAAAATTGGGTACAGGAAGGTGCCGCAAATTTTTTTTCCGTAAACGGGCGGAAATATCTTTATTTAATGGTCAGAAATTTCATAGCGTAGTGGTCGGAAATATCTTTTGATGGTCGGAAATATCTTTTGATGGTCGGAAATATCTTTTGATGGTCGGAAATATCCAAAACTCTGAAAATTTGAAAATTTAATGGTCGGAAATATCATTTGATGGTCGGAGATATCTTTTGATGGTCGGAAATATCATTTGATGATCGGAAATATCCTTTGATGGTTGGAAATATCCAAAACTCTAAAAAATATGAAAATTTAATGGTCGGAAATATCCTGCGCTTTAAAAAAATGCTTCATCAGCAAAAAAATGTAAACAAAGATGGTAGTAAAGGTATTGTTGTGTGGCCAATTTGTTGTGTGTGCCAGACAAGCTTTTTAGGGAGAGAAAGTGGCATTGACCTTAAGATATTTCCGACCATCAAATGATATTTCCGACCATTACGCTATGATATTTCCGACTATTAAAGATATTTCCGCCCGTCTTCGGGAAAAAATTTGCGAAGGTGCCACTGGTCGAGGTTCCTTTTATGTTTCTGAAGATATCTGACAGGGTTCCAGGGTGTCAGAAGTTAGAAGTTTTTTCTATTTTTCATTTACTTCTGGGTATTTTTGCCACTTATTAGGGCGAGAAATTTTTCTTTCTTTCCCCGTCGGCTGTCAGGGTGATTGCCCCCCCCCCTGGGTGAGAGACTAACTCTGATAAGTTTTAAAATTCTATAAAGTAGGAGCAGAAAATAAAATTTAGTGTTTGCAAGTCTCGTAAGATATCCACTGGTATTAATGGCATAGGAGGGATTACTTGTCGGTTCATACAGTTCCATCAATATGCCAAAAACATTTTGTTCAACCACCTTCACTTCAAGATAGGCCACCATAGAATGAACTTCCTTTTATAGGATGAACCATATTCATGTGGCTTTCAGCCTTGCACTCCATCGCAGAGGCTAATCAATTTTAATGACTTTTTTGACTAATGACCAAGTTAGAATTTTTTAATTTTTTTATATTTGAGTATTAAAAAAAGCATGCCTTCAAATAATAAAGGTTTAAAATTTTTCTCTGGGCTAGTTAGTAAAATATCTCAAATAGGCTCTGTGACAGTCTGTGATGGAGTGCAAGGCTGAAAGCCACATGAATATGGTTCATCCTACAGAAGGAGGTTCATTCTATGGTGGCCTATCTTGAAGTGAAGGTGGTTGAACAAAATTTTTTTGGCATATTGATGGAACTGTCATAGTAGTAACCTCAGGCAGATTTTTTTGCCCGTCGCTTGGTTATTGTTTCATTTTTTGGACCTACCTGGAGGTCCTATAAATTTTACCTTTGTCCGTCCGTTCGTTCGTCCGTCCGTCTGTTACCAGCTTTTCTCAGGATTGGCTCATTAGTTTTTTCTGATTTTTTGCACAATGATGCAAAATGGTAATGCCTAAAATGTGACGGAGCCCGGTTTTCGAAAAAAAATATATTCGGGCAAATTTGGGCCAAAAACTGCCTTAAAATAGGGTTTTTTGGACTTCGTGCAAAATCCTGTCATTACTTTTTTCTGATTTTTTGTACAAAGATGGAGGGCAAGATTCTCTAAAGAATGGCTGAAGTGTTTTTCCCGGAAAGTTTTTATTCGCCCTAAAAACGGATTTTCGTATTTTGGGGAAATTCCCTATAACCAAATAAGAAAATATAGCTTTTCTCAATGTTGACTCATTTTTTTTTTTGATTTTTTGCACAATGATGTAAAATGGATCAATGATGAATTTATTGCGTTATGCATTTTCGCTAAACGCTATATTTTCTGACTGATTTTTTTTCATTTTTCTCCTTGCATTGCTATCTAACTTTCATCATCAGGTAGGTCCATTCAGCATCTAGCTTGTTTTTTAAGAAAACATCATATAATTTCAGGTCTACTTGCATAGCAGCATGAAGGAACGATGAGCAATCAAGATGTACCTGGGCACTCAGCTACCACCACCGACCAAGGTGACGCTTCAATTTGCACTCGTCATGCTATCGCCAAAGCTGTCACACAGCATGCCTTTGATTATAAGCATTATGATTTTGACCAGCGAGAGGTCATTGGCGCCATAATAAATCGTGATCGTACAATTGGTGCTTTATGGCCAAGTGAATATGATAATTGGAGTTTTCACGTTATGGATGAACAAAAGGATAAAGATGGGAAGAACCTACATTACACGATAACCCTATTTGTTGAGAAAGTTTCAGGTAAATTCTAACGTTTTTTTTTCTTGTTTATTCTTTCACTTTTACTAGTGCCATGATAACTGCATCATTTCTAATCTCCGAGCAGATCCTGATTATTCAGTGCATGACACGGATTCATTCTAAAGAAAATTTTCTCTGTAAGAGAATCTGCTCCGGTTGGCGGACCACTCTCTCACATATTACAGTACTTTGAAATGATGCTAATCGGGGCCTGTTTTAAAAGGGCTGATAAGGCCCTGATGAATTTTTGCGATTTCCTTGAATATTTAAACATAGTCATTATAAAAACACTGGTCTTGAAGGCTTTTGTCTCTTTTTATTGTTAAAAGATGGAGGTTACGTACCGAAATCGATTTATTTTGCAAACCTTTCGATCATGTGATTAGAAAATAGACCAATCCCAGAAGGAGATTTTGGTAATTTGATCAAAAATTATGCAAATCGCAACTTGTCTTTTGTTTTAACAAAAGAAAATTGAACAAAAAGCTAAAACAATACATTGCCAGACCAGGTTTTTTTTATAATGACTATATATGATGAATTAAATGAGGCTCACGAACAACGACCTTTGGTTTCCAAAATGTTTATTTAGCGAAGATTTTTTTCTCGTTAAGATAATCGTACACAAAATATTTAGAAATAAACTCGCCAGCTTGGAACGAAGCTCTTCATCTGCTTGAAGAACGTCCACGAGAGGGGATAAAAGGAAACAAAGAAAACGTAAAAGAGAAGATGAGACACCAATGGAAATCGAAATATTAGGTAAATAGTTGCTATGTGGAGTGTTTTTTTAGCCATACTCCTTATAAGCCTCTGTCCTAAATGTCCTAAATTTTAAACCCCATTCAGAATATCCACCACTGCTTGCCTATTTTGCAGACATAATCTCTTAAATGATTGGGGCGAACTATGCATTATCCTTGATTATTTATCAAAATTTGAGTCTTTTGGTTTTTATAATAAGTGTATGATGCTTACATGACTGAATATTAATTCATTTATCTTTAAATAAAAATTTTCAATTCTATTCGCAGATGTTGATGAAGCCCCGAAGCCCAATACAGGTCATTCGCAACCCCCAGGTGGGCCACCAAAACCACCGGAACCAAACATCCAAGGACAAGGTTTGCTTAAATTCTCTCCACAGCTCATTATTAATTGATCCTTCATCGATTTTCAACTAATTGTCAATTAATTTCTCAATATACAGGGTGTCCCGAAAAACGCAGAAAATCGAAACAAACTTAACAAGACGACTCGAGAATTTCGTATAATAGTGCTCGATTATTCATAGATGAAATAATCATATTAAACGACCAGGGAGTACTAGGGTTGGGGAATGCCAGGTCTGACTTGAGAAAACTGGCCCTGATAGAGAATAAAGTTGCCTTTGGAGAGTAAAGTTACCCTCAAAGAGAAAAGGCGAAAAAGTGATTATTAGAGCACATTCTCTAGAAATGTTCAAACCCTCTAGATATTTTTTGACTTTTCGTATCTTAAATAATTTAGAGACTTGGGAAGGTCAAAAACAGAACCTTAGGGTTAGCCCATACCTGACACCTAGGTTTGATTAAGTCCTCCCTCACCATTAATGGAATGCAATAAATAGAATGGGGCTAGAAAACAGCTTTACTGTCAGGGGGGGGGGTGAAGCAGTTAGTACAAGACATCATGCCGGTTAGTACCGTGGTGGTGTGCCAGATGAATTGGATAAAATCACTTAGTACTCAGATGTACTAACTGCAAAAAAGGGTGGTCCCCTGCTAAAAATTTGCCAAATTTTGGTACTAAGTGTGTAAAAAATAGGATTTTGTGAGAAAATTAAAAAAAAAGACCGTATTTTACCAAAAAATTTTTTGGGAAGTAGATTTTTTTTTCAAATTTTCGAATTTTTTTTTTTAAATCTTAAAAACAATTTGCTGGTTGCAATAGAAATTTGATTTTCTAAAATGTTGTTTTTTCCTATTGAAAGCTATGGAAAATTGAGTCATTTTTAAGATATTAAATTTTATTTTCTTTGATTTTATTGAATTTATGAAGGTCAAAAGCCTTTTTCAAGGCTAAATTCAGTTAGTACTAACTGTACTAAGTGTACCAAGGTGGTGGTGTTACTAACTTCTTCCGAGAAAGCAGTTAGTAGGCATGATGTCTTGTACTAACTGCTGCACCCCCCCTGTTATTGTCACCTAAAAGTGAACTGTCCCAGTGTCCAAGTTACATAATATCTTTGATTGTTTAAAAAATATCAAAATATTAACACCTAGTAGATAAAGCATAAAAACAATACAATATCCAAAATTCAACCCAAAACAGATAAAAAAGCTGAAGGTATACAGTATATATTTCGCTATTTTGGTAATTTTGGCTGTAAATTCTGTATAGAGATTCGAAATCCCCAATGTTCAAATATACTCTATATAGTGTCACGTAATCACAAGCAAAAAGTTAAAATCCTCATTTTTTCAATCTTTCATTTTTCTTCATAGTTCTCAAAATTTAAAAAACCTTTAAATCGTTTAGATTTTTCACCTCTAATATATCTTTCCAACGGTATTAACTATCTACTTTAGCATAACTTGGTGCTGGGAAATTGTTTAAAAAGTTAAGTATCCACATAATTTTTGAAATGACAGACTTTAAAAAATTGATGCTAGATACAATACTAACTCAATCAAACAAAATCAAACACAATCAACTTTGGTGGGCATTTGATTTGCTGATGCCTTGAAAAATAAATATGACAAGAGGTTAGTTTAGCCATCTTGGGGTGTTTTTGGCAAAATATTGCTATTAGATAAGAAAAATAACTGTTTTAAAGCTCGAAAGAGCAGAAATTTAGAAAGTTAAGTACATGGGTGGAAATTAAGTTTGGATTTCTGGTAAATTTTAAGACCAACTTCTTTCTGCATAAATTTCTTTCCTCAAAACTAAAAGTTTGTTACTTCTGTTGTTTACCTCGGATCCATATCATTGAGACATGGAGTTTTACATTTTTTTAGGATTTATTGATTGACGTTATCAATTTCAAGCAGGTTAATGAACTTTGATTGACTTCCATTTCTCATTTAAACCAGACTCGCCCACTTGATACATTTTTTAATCAATGACAAATCAATTGGTTCCGATACTTGATATATACCTTAAGGGTTAAGGGAAGAAATTTGCGCGAGAATGGATATTCGCGTCATACGTCTACAAACTTCAGCATGATAATAATGTCAAGAAAATATTAAATACACACTTTTCCTAACTAAATATGCATCTGTTTGCTCAATTTTTCATTTTGAAAAAATTAATCTTCAATTGAGCATGAATCAATTTTACTTTTGGGTTAGATCATCTTGATTGATTGACTTCAATGGACCTTTTGCTAGGTGCAATGTCATGTTGGATAATTAATACTCCAGCACAAATCAGAATAACTTAACACCACGTTTCAATGGTTGCGGCAAGGGTAACTTTTGTTATGTTTAACTTGCATTTTGGGTTAACCCGGGCGAAGGTTCGTTCACTTGCCAAGTGAACCGCTGTGAGTGAGAATCGAAACCTCAGTCACATGTGCAGCAACCAAGGTTAATGACTAATGGTACTATACCGCAAGCAACATGACGTACCACCATGACACATCGCACCTAGCAAAATATGTTATGGCCCATGACTTTTATAGGCCAGACGTAATTAATTGAACAGTTCGATTACCAAACTATTATAACTTTGTCAAACTCATCGAACAACAACAGTTTGATTAAATTCTTTGATCGAACTTTACAAAAGTCGCTAAAATTGTGAGTATTCCATTAAGTTTGACGAAGCATATAAAGTTCGACCACAAGAAATCTTCTTCAAATTCGACAAAAAACTCCGTAGACAAAGTTTGAAGACAGAAAATGTTCGACAATTCGACAATAATAACTCCGTTCAACAAATAGACGATATCGGCTTAACGTGAAAAGTCAGATTTGACCCCCGAGAATTGCCCACAATGCTTTGCGCGGAAAAAAGTTCACGGTGAAATTCTTTCAGCACAAAGCATTGTGGGCAATTCTCGTGGGTCAAATCTGAGTTCTCAAATGACGCCGATATCGGCTATTCAACGAAAATTCTGTTTGAAGGGCTTTTCTCAAATTACTGTTCGATTAAATTCTGCAAATATCGATTAAGTTCAATTTAGTAGAGGGCATTTTGTAAAATCGCTCGACTGTTTTGTTAGAAGCACTTGTTATACATTTTTGGAAAGCTAAGGGGTAGGGGAATCGAAATTACTATGTTTCCAATCTTTTTTCGGACACTTTGGTGTGATTTTCGGACAAATATGACGGTCTCAGGCAAAAATCATAGGGTTAAAAATTAATGAAAATTTTAGCTCGAGAAAACGGAGACCTGTTGTATATTTTTGGAAAGCTCTCAAAAAAATAGGATTAGAGATATATTGCAAGTATAGGTGATTTCAGTACCTAACTCGAGATATTGAGCTTCAAAAAGCGCAAAAATTGGACAAAATAGCTGTTTCTGGCTGAAAAACACTGTTTTCAAGGGTTAATATTTCGAGTTAGGTACAGAAATCACCTATACTTGCAATATATCTCTAATCTTAATTTTTTGAGAGCTTTCCAAAAATATACAACAGGTCTCCGTTTTCTCGAGCTAAAATTTTCATTAATTTTTAACCCTATGATTTTTGCCTGAGACCGTCATATTTGTCCGAAAATCACACCAAAGTGTCCGAAAAAAGATTGGAAACATAGTAATTTCGATTCCCCTACCCCTTAGCTTTCCAAAAATGTATAACAAGTGCTTCTAACAAAACAGTCAAGCGATTCCAAAAAGTCGAACAAAATTCCCCCTACTAATTAATGTAACGATCAAACTAATCGAACTATTAAGGTTTTTTTAGTTCGATTAAGATCGATCTCTTTAATCGAACTTAATCGAACTTTATATTTTGAAGAGAATATTTTAGAAGATTTTTTTGCGAGTATTCAATTAAAGTTCGACAACCGAACTTAGTCGAACATTATTCGGACAACAAAGTTCGATCTGGCAGGGTCCCAATACTAATTAAATTCAAGATGTGTATCTGACATGGTCGACTTTTTGACAATTTTCAGGGTGGTATTAAAAAAATTCAATTTTCGTCTACTTTTAGTCATTTTGGGCACATTTCAGGGTGTAAATGGAAAAATCTTTGATAAATTTATAATAATATAATTATTTTAGTGTCCCTTCAAAATAATTGGCTACTTGATATTTTGAGATAAAGACAGCAAAGAATGACTATAAAATATTGTTTGCAAATACTTGCTTACTAACGTTATACGAAAATGTTTCTTTCTGACAGGGTCCCAAATTCACCAAACATTTATATTTGACAGGGTCAATTTTTCAAACTCCAGCAGCACGTCCCCGTCGACCGTTAAAGTCAGTGCCCACCCCGGGGTAAATAATTTCTAAAATGTGCCTTAACAGTATTTTATAAGAAACACATAACTCGAAATACGCCGCATGATTCTTAAAAGTTTGCAATTTTGATTTTTCAGATATTCTAATGTGATTCTTGAGTTTTAAAAGACTAACAATTGATAAACTAACTAAATTAATTTTGACTATTTTTTCACACCTGCTTAAAAGAGTAAGGATAGAAAGTATTAAAAAAGACGGAAAACTTAAAAATTCTCACTGAAGAACAAAAGTGAACGCTATTTTTTAGGCTTTTACCATTTTTCTTGATAAATTATCAAAATTTGAGTCTTTTGGTTTTTATAAAAGGTGTATAATGCTTACTTGGCTGAATACTTATTCATTTATCTTTAATAAAAATTTCAATTTTATTAACAGATGTTGATGAAGCCCCGAAGCCCAATATAGGTCATTCGCAACCCCCAGGTGGGCCACCAAAACCACTGGAACCCAACATCCAAGGACAAGGTTTGCTTAAATTCTCTCCACAGCTAATTCTCATTTGATCCCTTCATCGATTTTCAACTATTTGTCAATTAATTTCTCAATATACAGGGTGTCCCGAAAAAAGGTAGAAAATCGAAACAAACTTAAAAATGGTTAGAAGTAACGAGAATAAACAAGAAGTTTGAAAAAATTAATTTTTTTCAGTATTTTGAGGACTTGATTTAAATATTCTCTATAGTGGAGAGAGCAGATAAACTCGATAATCTAAATTTATCTGGTCGCTGGTCGTGGTCGCCATTTTCTGGTCGATGTTTAGAAACTCCCAGAAAAACCGATGTTTTGTTAATTTACTTTAGCTGGTGCTCTACACCTTTTTTTTTATTAGAACACTTAAAATTTGGCTGAGCCTGGATGTGCTTATTTTTTTAGCAATTTTCAGCCTAAAATGTTCTTAAATGTGTTCTCAATGCAAAATAAAGAGCACTTAAAATTGGTAAAATTTGGACAATATTTTACTCTCGATTTTAGAAAATCCATGCCTAAGAAAAATTGTAGTTTCTTGTCATTTTTTTCAAAACTGAGGTTGGGCATGTTCTTACGATGTTCTTAATTTTTCGACGAATTTCAGCCTCAATGTTCTTATAAACTGGGTTTTAATAAAAGAAGACGTTTATTGATTTGAAACCTTTCGTTGGGAAGTTACGAATTTTCTCAAATAGAAGTCTTTTTTTATTATTTTAGCTGAGTCGATGAAAATCGATAGTTTGATTTTAAAATTTTAGAAAAAACCTTACAGACCGGAACAAATTACCTCGGCGTTTTCTATATTTTCGGTGTTCTGACAACAGAAAACAGATCAGCAAAATGGACATGATTTGCAATTTCTCCCCCCCCCCCCGAGTAAAAAAATTTACGCAAACTCTCCCGCCTGATCTTGGAATCAACTAACGGTTTCGTACTCCTTATACTACCTGCGGTTTTGAAGAGGTCTGCGCTTTTGTAGAGGTCTACGATTCAGACTACCACTTGGGTGCTCTCCCGAGCATTTTGCTAAATTTTCAGGACTTCGGACAACTTCTTTGGATTCTACACCCAAAAAAAATAGAATATCAAAACTTCGTTAAAATATTGACCCGGACCAGATTCGAACTCACATCCCCAGTGCTAGGGACCAGTGCTCTGATGTGGGTGAAAACTTACCCCCTTTTGACCTACTTTTCAGACCTTGGATCCACTTGTTTGAATTATTTATTCAATTTTACTGTTCCATTTACACCCAAAAAAAACACAGAAAATATCGAAATTTGGTGAAAATCTTTGAACCAGATCAGATTCGCTGGACCCTAAGTGCAGGAAACCCGTGCTTAGGCAATTGGTCGAGTTCTGTCGAATATCGGGGCGTTATCTAAGGAATGTAATGGCTTGCCACTGAGCTCAAAAGGGACCTTTTAGGGTATTAGGGCTGACTTTCCAGCGCAGCGTTTATTTTGAGAATTTTGAAAATGGGTCAGCAACATTTTGCTTTGTCTTTGATCTTCCCGCAAAAGTTGGATCAGATGTTCCCTATTTTGAAAACTTTACATTGGTAAAAACCGGTTCAACATTTCATTCAGCATTCGAAAACTGGTATGTGATGGATGAAATATTGGATCCGTTTGCCCTGGCCTTTAGACATTGTGAATTTTCATTATCTTTTTTTAGCGGATCATAACCCAATGTACGTACTTGTATACAAACCTAACCCTAACCCTAACCCAAAGAACAATCCGCATTGCATCTTCGTAAAATCTGTCATCGATCGTCATTTCCATTGCTTAAACAGTTGGGGCGAACATGAACCAGAACCTAGAGTGCCGATCAACCAGGCGGAGAACCAATTGTGGAAAATTATGCTGAAATATGACAGAACCCCTGAAGGTAATTAGACTAGTCTAGAAGAGAATCGAATTAGAAGTACAATAAAAATGACACGATTTCTTTTGGTCACGTTTCTTTTTTATTAAGTTATAATTAATTTTTTTTACGGGATCCAAATGGATAATACTAAAACACGCAACCATCAAGAAAAAAGGCACAACCACCCACAACCCGCCAGAATAACGCACAACCAGCCAGAAAATGACACAACCACCCACAACGAGGTTGTGCCTTTTTCTGGCTGATTGTTGCCCGTTGTTTCTTTTTCTGTCTGATCGTGAATGGGTCTTTCTTTGTTTCTGGGTGGTTGTGGCTGTTGGTGCCTTTTTCTGGCTGGTTGTGCCTTTTTCTGGCTAGTAAGGGTTCGTTTTGGATGGTTGTGCCTTTTTTGGGCTGGTTTTGGGTGGTGGTGGGTGGTTCTGGCTCGTTGTGGATGGTTGTGTGTTTTGGTATTATCCGAATGCAAATATGGATTTTCTATATTCAACCGTCTACATTTCTATACCATACGAGCTCACGTTGCATACAATCTGGGACAAAAGGTTGTAGATTTTTCAAAAATAACTGGCGAGTATTTAATAATAGTAACTTAGTTTCAAGCTAATGGCCTTAACGCATAAAAATGTTTTGTTGATAGAATAAGGAAAGTCTATAAAATAAAATAACTTTTACTACTTCTTGCTGATGCACATGAAGCGTTCAAGAACCGAAAGTAAAAATTTCCTTTGTTTCTTTGGTGTAGGTTTGAAGCAACTTGAAACGTTGAAACAATGAACTTAAATTAACTAACTTTTCAAAATACAAAGAATTCACGATCCTACCCCCCCCCCCTTTTATGACAATAGAGCTAACGACTCTTCGTCAATTAAAAGTAACAATGCAATGCGTTCGAATCTTTGTTACGTATATGACCGGTTAGTGAGGGCTGTACTAAGAAATATTGCCCGAGGTCAAGTAACGTCCGAGCTTGCAAAGTTGTTGCGTTGACCGAGGGCAATATTTTAAGTACAGCCCGAAAAACCGGTTATTATTGTATTTGTTAACCGTTTCCTTCAGCTTCGATTGATTTTTAGCGCTTTATCCAGGAAAAATAGCGAAATAAAACGAAAAAACAAGGGAAAAGAGATAAAAATTGCTTTATTTTCTGACGTCAGAAACAAAAAATGAGAGAAATGATGTCAACGCATTGTTCATTTTCCTTTGAAAAAGTGATGTCACAGTGAATTTTCCTAACGACGGGCAACTCTGGGCAGTGTAGGCCCGTCGTCATGCGAAAAGAACCATTTGCATTGCGTAAAAAGCCGTGTAGCCCGCTTTGAAGTAACCGGTTAACAATGTATTGTAAAACATGAAAGATTCTATAATAACAATTTAATTAACGAGGCCTTCTAGTGTAAACGCGACAAGGGAGGATTAAAAGATATTAAATCTTAAAATTAAGAATAGAAAGTGATTTGTATATAGCTTTAATTTTGATAAAGTGTAAAATCATCTCATTTCATAGGAATTGAAAGTTTTTTGAAAATTGAACCATATTTTGCGCATCTTTTTAGGGAATGGAAATGTCTCAAGAGATGATTCTTCCTACATAAATGAAAATAAAGCAAAAATCACCAGCACATCTAACACAGTGATGTTCAACAATGGCAAATCAGACAAATCGACTCCAGGTTGGTTGGAGCTTTGCTTATACTTGTAACTTGTACTCAAACAAAGGGATAAAATCTTGAAATTCAATGCGTGTATGGTCATTTCCAAACCCCACGTATGATTTTTCCGAAGGCCTTGGTGTTTTTATTCTAAAACATGATAAATAGTGTAGTTTTTAGATTCGGAGACATTTTAATTGAGCCTTTTTTACCCCCTAAAGTTTCTGGCCAAAAAAAACAACCCGAATATAGCCAATTTACATGCATGACATTTTTTTCCGATAAAAAAAACGACGGGTACATAATGCATAAAACATAATGCATAATGCATAATAGTATTGTGTAATTACAGAAAGATTTTATATTTTCTAAAACTCTCCTTTGTAGAGGCTAAAACCGCGAAAACCTCTTTCTTAAGTAAAATTCCAATTAGAGGGATTCCGGAGGGATTTCCCCAAACATGATATTTACTTTTCGAATTCGAACGAAAGAGAAAACATTTGAATCATAACAACAAAGGGTTTTCCGTCAGCATAAATAATAAGAAGATGCAACAGATCAGAAAGGTTTCCCCCTTCTTCTTTCTCAAAAAAGGTAAACACATAAAAAATTCGATTGTAAAAAGATTCGAAGTCTATTTTTTTTTATCTAGCTTTCGCATAAAGCTCTTTAATTTATATTGGCTTATCTAACAAAAAGCATTCACATGGTTCAACATGGTTAATGCTTTGTAAGAAGGAAAACCCGTTAAAATTTATTAGCAGTTGTTCGAAAAGATCTCTGAGTTAGAAAAGTAATATACGGAGGAGATATTCTCGTGTTTTTTCTACACTGTAATACGTTCTGTAAAATACAACTATGAAAATCAAAATGGCGACAAGCATTTTCAGTGGATCATGGATTTTCCTCATCATCCAAAATTCAAATTTACAGCGTTCTACCCTTTATTTTCTGGTAGAAAATGGTATATTTGTTTTGTTGAAAGTATTATCTTTCAAATTCTCTTTATTATAGCCTCTAAAATTGACATTTTTCAAATATTATGCATTATGCATTATGCAATATGCATTATGTTCTATTCATTTTGGACCGGTCGATAAAAGAAATGTTAAGAACAAGTTAAAAACTTAAAGGCTATATGGGCTCTAAAAAAACACGCAATTTATTAGGAATTTGCACAGAAAGTACTCTTAAAATTGTAAAATTAAAAACTAGAACATCCAAAGTTTTCATTTTTTGATGTTCTTATAAATAGGCGTGTAGATGATTTCCAACCCCAAAAGATTTCTACGAGGGAACCACGGCGATCTCTCGCTTTACAAGATTAGCTTAGGGTGATTTTTCACTAAGACTGTCTGGCGAAAATCGATTAGCTGAAACAAAGAAAATTGATAGGAAAACATTACTGACTCCCAAAACATTTGTCAAAGCGTTTACGACCCTTTGAATTTGGAGTTAATTGCAGCATGGTTGACAAAATTTAATTGAAATTAGTTATATAAGTCAGTCGTTTTTATAAACAGTTGTCCAATAGTGGAGGCAGTTCTTTCATTTTATGCAAAAACCAAACCATTTCACTGCTGATAAATATTGATGCTCTGAATGGATATTCAAAGAAGTAAAATACCTCTGTCTGCTATTTTATTGCAAACAATCTATTTCGGTGTATCTTGGTTTAATTGGTCATTAAGCCAAGAGAGGTCTACCCCTCTCTTGGAGTACAAAAGGTTTAATGACCAATTTTCGACGTTAAATCTGGAATGCTGATATGAAGCGATCAAAATCTGATGTTAAGCACGAATCTTCATTGTATATTTTTTACAACCCTTAGAAATTTATGAAAAGGACGGTTGATGAGAACCACTTATCTATCTAGCGTAGTGAAAAAGCACCCTTAGTTAATGGAAGTTTAATTACACTGATAATTTTTAATTTCTCAATCATGAAGTTTCTTTTCAATATTTTGATGGATAAATTAAATATTTTGATTTAATCTCAGCATTTTTGTTTTACAAATAGATTTGCCTACAATATCAACCTAAAATCGAATGAATTGATTGAAAACTCGACCTTTACTGTGATGTATACTCTCGGGGGGTTTGATGTATACTCTCGGGGGGGGGTTGATGTATACTCTCGGGGGGCTTATTTTTTTTTTTTTTTGTCTTGTTAAACTTTCATCTGAATAAGGTCTAAATTTCGAGTTTTCTTATTATAGGGTCAAATTTAAAAAGATATAGAAACAATTTTTATAAAAAATTGTTTCGTGATTTATTCACTCTTATTTTGTGTCTTTCTGTTAATTGATCAATCAGGTTACCATGGAAGCGCAATTAAAAATAAGTGTAACTTAATAAATAGGGAACATGTTCTACAATTAAATGTAATTATAGAAAGGAATGCTGACTCATTTGAAAAAGTTTCTAAATTTTACAGAACGTTTTCACAGCTACTGTATTAGAAAAGAGAAAATAATGGGATGAGCTGGAGTTTTTACAAGATACTTCACTAATTGGTCATTTGAAGTGATAGAGATGACGCGTTCTTTAGAAAAAAGTAACAAAATTGTTTTATTATCGGTTAACGACCAACCAAATCAAATAAGAGCTTGTAAAAACTCCAGCATGTCCCAAAGCGAGATCGCAGTGAACAAACATCTTTAGCTTTTCTTTAGCTTCGTGTTGCTTGGAGGAGGTTCTTGATTATATCTCGAAAAAATTGACACACGAAGAATCAAAGAAACTTCTCAAAAGCCTTGGGATAGATGATAATGGCTCTCAAGAAGAAATGTCAAAAAAATTGGAAAACATCGCATGGTTTGACCTTAAGAAAGAACTTGAAATGATCGGAAAAGATGATATTATTGATCATATCAAAAAGAAAACTTTGATCACCAAAGGTATTCCTAAATCAACCTTTAATTTTGTTTCGCTTGATGAAAATTTGCACATATAATACAACCAAAACTCCTGAAAATTAGCCCATCGTTGACTATTTTGAGCCAACTTCGAACGCATTTAATCATTCATAGAAAAAGAGGTCGACTTTTGGTTTGGTCATGAATAGTTAAATGAGAAATACTTTTTGAGATAGGATTTCCAGATTTTGAAAAAAAAGTGAAATTTAGGCTATAGAATGATATATTTTCTCGTTCTAGGTCTGAAAACTACATCCGATAGATTACGCAAACATTACGATAACGAATTGGAGGATTGTCTCGTAGAACAACCCTTATCCCCGTACACTGAAGATACAACTAGTGCTAAAAGAGAAGACGTCTATATTGATCTTGTTGTATTACCATCAGCAGATGTTGACAAAGAATGGTCGAATTCTGATCGCGCTGCTCTGATTGAGCAGCAAAAGTACCAAAAACGTGAAAAGTCTACAAAAGATATTAATCAAATACTTCCTTCTGATAACGAGGCTGTCTTCGTGAGAGGAGTTGCAGGAATCGGAAAGACGACCCTCCTTGACATGTTCACTTATAAATGGGCGAAAAGAGAGCTTACAAATACAGCTAGTATTGAATTTATGTTTCATTTCAGTTGTCGAAAGTTAAACATTATTTCAAACCGTTTTAACAGTCTTGAGGAACTTTTTCAACTGCAATATCCTGATTTGAATATTTCATTTAAAGATCTAAAGGAAATTTCAGAGAGAGTCCTCATTGTTATAGATGGACTTGATGAGTTAAAAGATTTATATCTCTCTGAAAACTTGTCAACTTCTAAAACGACCAATCAAATTGTCTTCGAATTACTCAACCCTAAAGGAGCTTGGCTTCCCAACCATAAAGTGATCACATGTGGACGACCAAAAGCTTCCGAATTCGTCAAAAAGCAGCTCCCTAAAACCAGGCGTAAAAATATTGAACTGTGTGGATTTGATGACGAAAACATCCGGAAATATATCGAAAACTTTTTTGGCGAACAGAAAGACGAGGCAAAAAAGGTTCAAAAAAGAATCGAGCAATCATATGACTTACAGATCATGGCTCGTGTGCCAGTATTTTTATACAGCATCTGTAGTGTCTACAAAGAACAATTGATAAAAGCCCCTATTAATACTCAGACAGAACTTACTTTCTTCGCAACATTAATATTCATCAAAGATCATTTCAATAAAAAATCAAAAGGTTACAAAACTGTGAGGGATATTGCAGGAGACAAAAATGTAGCTAAAGTCTTGTTATGTTTAATGGAGCTGTCTACTACAACATACATGCAGAATAAAATTCTTTTCCGACAATCGGAAATTTCATTATTAAATTCTCCAATACCATTAGAAGAAACTGGATTTTTATCTAAATATTCTTCAAACCTTTTGGAACCGAGTTTTCAATTCCGTCACCTTTTTCTGCAAGAGTTCCTTACTGGGCTTCAGATCTGTGTCACAAAAGATATCAAACCATTCTCCGGGAATGTAGAATTATCGAGTTGCAAGCCAACCATTTTGGGCATACAGCGCATGTTGAAAATGAAAGAAAATGAACTTTTTCTGCTACTATATAAAAATCTGGAAGCAATTCACCAATCACGAAAGCCCGATTCCAAAGCAGAAACAGCCTTTACATTTGATGAATTTGTTGGTGAATTTCTCAAAATACCATCATCTATGATTGCAAATAATGATACCCTTTTCATCAAAACCTTTAAGAACGATTGTGTCGAATTTCTGACGTTATACAAAGAATCGCGTGACAATCTCATCCCAACACCGTTTGCATCAGCAGAGATCATCGTTACGGGAAATTATAAAGACTTTCTAAACATCGTTAATTTAATAAATGATTTAAACATTAAAAATATCGATTTGCTTCACGTGGTTGAACCAAAATACAGTGAGCATGAAAAGCATCTCATTTCGTTATCAGCATTAGGTGATGAATATAAGACAGTCATCAAAATTGGGCGTGCAAAATCTTTTACCTGTAAACAAGGCGAATTACAAATACATTCTGATCCTTCTTCACTGAAGGGAATACCAGATGACATGTTAAAAAAGTCAACTTTGATTGATTTCAAAATTTTTTTTGAAGATAAATACAACGATGATCACGTTGTTGATATAGTGAATTTTTCGCGTCGATTGCTAGTCTACAATAAACGAATCAAAGTACCATACATTCAAGTCAATGGACTCAATGCTCACAATATTGTCACTTTGATAAATGAATTGAAAATAAAAAAGACTGGTGAACTAGTGGTAGATGACCCAAAATACAGTGCGCATGAGAAGCATCTCATTTCGTTATCGGCATTGGGTAAAGAATTTAAGACAGTCATAAAGATCGATGAAAACGAACTACATGATCTCTACTTCCAGTGTCGGAGAGGGGACTTAGATATAAATGTATGCTCCCTTTCATTGGCAGAAATACCAGACGATCTGTTGACAAAATCGACATCGTTCGATGTTAGCATTGGTTTCGAGATATTGGAGGATTGTAACATGACAGATGCAATTAACTTTTTAAGGCGATTGTCATCATATACAAAACCAATTACAATATCAGATATGTATATCGAAAGTACTGATGTTCTAACAATAGTCAAACTGATTCTTGACAATAATTTTGTAATCACTGGCTCTCTTCACGTTTATTATCCGTCATATGATAAAGAGGAAATGCGTCTTATTACTTTGTCATCGCTTGGTGAGGAGTTTCAGACGAATATCGAGATTGCGATGGAGAATGAAGATTGCTTCAACAATAAATCGTACTTCGAATGCTACTCAGGTTATTTAACTATTGTTTGTCATTCCGTTTCTTGTTCATTGGTCGATATACCAAATGAGTTATTGCAAATGTCAAATTCGTTTCGTGTTTCAATCGAGGTTGAATTTCAAAGAACTGATGATGAATATGAAGAGACGGTTGATTTCTTATCTGATATAATTGATTTCTTACGACGATTGACATCAAATAACAAACCAATCGTCTTGGAGCATTGGAAGTGTCAGATTAATAATGATGATTATGATGATATGAAAGTCTGGCGTTGGATTTCACACGACGAAAAAACGATTCGTTCAATCCTTGAGGGACATAACATTGATATGACAAATATTAATTTCCAATTAAAAAAAAAATAAGGAATCAAAATATTTTTTACAAAGGAATCTCGATTTAATAGACGTTTTATTTTCTTTGATTAATTCATACACATGGTGATTTTTAAATAATTTTTGGTTTAAATTTTGAGCGCAGGGTTAAAATTTTATATTTGATGCATATACAAGCTTCGTTCTAATTTTACCATTGAAACTTTTCTTCGTAACTCCTGACCAATTAAGATGACCTAAAGAAAGTTTTTTGAGAATTTGCCAGTCAAAAAACGTTCAACATTTGACCAAGAAAGTTTTTTGATTTGACTTTCACGAGCTCACTATGAGAGGTATTTTTCGGCCAATCATCGATTCTACTTTTCAAATTTTTACTCTCAGCCTTTCAGCTTCTCAAATCAGCTGTTCAGCTTATATCTATTCCCAATAGCATTAACTCAGGTATCAACAAGGGGCTCTGTAATATAAATAGGGGGTCAATCTCTATCCTGTTGTATGATCTGCATCATATCAAATGGTGCCAAAATATTTCTTGGAATTGGTTTGCGAAGAATTATATTCAATAACTGTGTCAATATTTTTATCAAAAATTTCTTTTCGTCAATTAGCCAAATTCTGGAGCCGCTCGCTGCGCTGCCGTGCGCAGCTTGTAGGGACAAAAATTACTTTCGCTTTCGTTTTTAGGCGGCATTCGCAGATATTTGGTAAGAAAACAGTGAGACTCCCCCTTCTTTTTACCAGCAAAAAATAGGAAAAAGAGATTGGATTTATGTTGGAACTTTCATTGGATTTCAAGAAAAAGCCTCTTCCAAACATGAAACGTTTATAATCACTCATAGTTGGGGGAATTTTCAATTATCCCGGGCTCAGTCTTTGGCCTATAGCCTATGAACTTTTTGTACTGTATATGCCTTATTTGGACTATTACTTTTCGTAGAAAATCTTTTCTGCTCACTTTGGGCCTCAGTTGAGTATGATAGGTAGATTTTGGGTTGGGAAATAGGTAAAAAGTAAAATTATACATAAACATGTTTGAGTGTTTGAGAGTATTTTGACTTGACTTCATGTTATGTTTTTCTTATCTTTACCACCACAAAATTATTCAACAGAATAGAATTTATAAACTATTTTCAAGCATAAAAATATTTGGCTGAAGCAAAATTGTTGTACAAATTTTTATATATTAAATGATAAAGTAAAACACATCTCAAAATTTTTTTATTATAATCCTTTGTGACAGTACTTTTTCTGTTGGGAAGTTGGAAGCTTTTCCACCGAACAGAATTGAGCACTGATAACTAATAATCCAAATAAAAAAATAATTTCAGACAGTGCTTTAGGCATCATAACTTTGACTGAAAATGCAATGACTACAAAGTAGATTTGTACCGTCAAGGGCTCTAACTTGGGACAGTCTGACAAAACATGGGACAGCAATTTGGCAATCATTTTACCGAACCTCTACCTATTAAAAGTCATTTTAAATTAACATAGTCCCAAATCATAGAAAACAAACTTGTTGTCAACAGAGATTTAACAGTGAAAAAACAGTTCAGAAAGTCAACCATCCCATGATATGACACTCGTCCCAAGTTAGAGCCGTTGACGGTATGCCGGATATCCAAAACAATAACAATCCATTATATGATATACACAATCATGTCAATGTCATAAGGTACTTTCAATTTTTTGCGGTATTTCTTTCAAAATTTCAGAATTTTTGGGCACTTTCTTTGGATTCGCTTATCCTTTTCTTGTCCTGGATCCAATCAAAACCTGCACGTAAAACATACCCCAAAATCAGTCACGTTTGTAACATTATAACTCGGTCTTTGACGACTGGGAAGATTCAACGACAAAATTTTGAGAGTTAAAGTAAAGTTTATCCCTCAGCGCAGTCAGTGATGAATCCGATCTGACCGTTAGTGTCTCTTCAGCCATTTTTGAGATGAATAAAATGAATCATGAAATTTTTGTTATCTAAAGGGATGGGTAAAACCATGTTTGAATGAGCCTATATCTTGGATATCTCTCTCATATCAAAACTGTTCAATGCGATCGAAAAAAATCTTTCTCAGCTGAATTCCATGATAGGGAATGTTTGTGAAGCTATTATAGTCATTGTTTTCACCAATATAAAGTTACTTCTGCAAGTTAGTAGTCTCCATCAACAGCTTTCGAAAGCAGCGAAATCGACGAAACTACTTGAGTGAAGTTTGTAAACAAAAAAGCAAGTTTCACACATTCATTATGTTCAAAAAGTATTGTCTTTTATTCCAATGTATGATAGAAGTCTATTCCAATACATTTGATGTTGGTTCCAAGTAGTATTCTTCTTCTTTCTTCCCAAGAATCACCAAATCTACTCAAAAAGCACTGTTTTGCAGTGCTTCCCCAGCCGAAAATGTAAACAAAATGGCTTCCGCCTCGATTTTTGTCCCGACACGCACATCAACTGCAGCGCAGCGAGCGGCTCCAGAATTTGGCTAATACTTTGACATGGTCAAATTGACACCTCTAAAACAGCTCTTTAAAGTATTTTCCTACTGAAAATTTCTACCTTGCGATACTGAAAGCATCTTATTGAGCACAATAAGAATTTTTGCTACATAAAATGAAGTCTTCAAAGGTCCTATTTAACAACCCTGTCAATAGTTTGGTTCAAAAGGGTCATTTTGTCAATAAATGTCAAGACATGTCAAAGGATTTTCAGCAAGTAGCCAGTGAAACATAGGGCTCTACACGTTTTTTTTATAAGAACAAACCATATAAGAACATAAGGCTTCGAGGCCCAAAAATTTAAGAACATTCTAAGAACATTCTAAGGCTTTGGAGACTTAAAAACATGAATTTTCTTAAGAAATTACATCAAAATGCTCAAAAAATGCTGAAAATAAGAACATTTTAAGAACATTTTTAGGCTTCAAATCCAAAAAACTAAGAACATCCGAAGGCTTCGAAAATTTTTGACGTTCTTATAAAAAAAAACGTGTACTTAAAGTATTTCAATTTTTTAGATTGATCGATTCTTATAAATAAACTGCCGTAAAACTGACATGAATAAATAAGTTACATATTGCACGAAGGAAATATTTTTCTCTTCTACGAAGAAGTGTATCTGTAAACTTTATAGAAAAAGCGCGGGAAAAAGTCATAAACAAAATAAAAGAGAGAAAATATTTTAAGTCTTCAAAGTACGATAAAAGAAGAAGTTTTTACTTTTTACCACCTAAGTTTCCGATTTTACTAATTTTAACATGCTGAATATTTTAAAGGTAATTTCGAGCCGTTTTGAGCTAGTTTACAGTAGGTAGTAAGTAATAGGTAGTAAGTACTTGCCGATATTGCAGTTCTCTGATTTATTCTGAATTAAAAGATCTTTTTTACCTTATAAAAAGAATTTTTTTAGTCACATTTTTTTAGAAATCTTTTTGTTTTTAATGGATTGAGATTTTACATAAGAAAACAGGGTATCTACGACCTGTGTGTACAATACAATTTGCATATTTTGTGTAACGCTTCATTCAAAATCCATAATGCTGCCGGAGTCACTTTTCACGCGTCTTCGTTGTTGATGTTCAATACACGGGTTTCGAATTAAATCTGGCGCGAGAGAAAAAATCAAGTAAATAAAAGGAGCGATAAGGGGAAATGCCTTATAAAAGGTTGATAGATTTCCTTTCTTCTCTTTTGAAAGCAAGGTGTTCATTCAAAAGATGTTTTTCTACCTTAAGTGGATAAATTTTGGCGGGGATTAAATTTGGCGAATTTGGCCAAAATTCGCCGAATTAAATTCTCGCCAAAATTTCCAAATTCGGCAATTCGCCAAATTAAATCCCCGCCAAATTAAAAAAAAGAGAATTATGTGAAAAATCACAACTTTTTAGTATATTTTTGAGTAATTTTCACCCATTTCAGTGTGACAAAATTTCCAATTCGCCAAATTAAATCAACGCCAAATTTTACGAAATTGATTTATCGCCAAATCAAATCCCCGCCAAAAATCGTATTTTGGCCAATCGCCATATTAAATCCACGCCAAAATTTATCCACTTAACTTTAAGGTATTTTAAATTCAATAAAAGAAATATGATTAAACGATTGACTTTTTATTTTAATGTTTTTTGTTTTCATAATGCCCCATAAAGTCTGTCAAAATGGAAAAATGAGCTAAAATTGCTTGATACACGGCCAATTTTCGTTCTGTTTACTTGATATTTTTCGTGCAAATTTACATGGGATCAAAGCTAAAGCTAAGCAAAAATTTAATTCGAAACCCGTGTATTATGATGCGAATTTTTCGACCTTAAGTCGTCTTGTTTTGTTTGTTCTGAAATTTCTCAATTACGAATTGCAAAGGAATGCTATTCAGTACACGTTTTTTAAAAAGAACATTCAACATTTTTGAAACCTTCAGATGCTCTTAACTTCATCAGTTTTAAGCCTATAATTTTTCTTAACATTTCCTTAATGTGTACACCTTTTTTCCGCATTTTTGTCAAAAAAAATTTTTTCAGTCAAAGTGGAAGAAAAGTTACTGAATTTCATTTTGGTAAAATCGCGATCATAAAATCTTTTTCTGATCCAGAGTTACACGTTTTTTTTTTTATAAGGAACACGTTTATAAGGAATTCGAGGCTGAAAATGGTCCAAAAAATAAGGAATTGTTAAGGAACTGCTCAGGCTGAGAATAAGAAAACAAGTTTTAAGGAATCCAATTTTTGCGAATCCAAACTGAGCAGCTATGTATATAAGGAGCTCGATAAGGAACTTTGAGGCTGAAATTCTCTGTAAAAATAAGGAACTCCAGGCTCAGAGCAAAGTTAAGGTTCCTTATTAAAAAAAAAATGTGTATAACCATTTAAATTTCAAAACAAAGTTCGTCTTATGATGGATTATTTACTCAAATAATTGTCTCTTTCGGAAACAACAAAGACAAAAGAGAGAATTCAGCTGATGCTTATTGTGAGAATGGGCTCTTCCAGAAAAAATCCGTTCACAGGGGGTGGAGGATATATTATTTTTTTCATGAGTTACCCCTGGACATTTTGATTTTTAACCCCCTGGACACGGGTTATACCCCTGGACAAACATCAAATCAACCCCATGGACACAAAAAATTACCCCTGGACATTGGAATTTACCCCCTGGACATTGCAATTTTTTGGTATTTTTTCAATACCCCTGGACAATTCATCCTCCACCCCCCATGAACGGATTTTTTCTGGAAGAGCCCAATAGTAATATTTTTGACATATTTCACTGATTACTCAAATAAACAGCAATCATCTCGTTAAAGATTTCAAATTGATGTAGAAAAAAACGAAATTTTACCACACCATACTACTTTTAACGAAGTTAAAGTCACCCATAGCATTTAGATATCGACTTCATTCTATTTTTATGAGATTCCCAAAAGATCAAACTTAAAAAGCATCTTAGGATTTTATTTCTAACCGAGTTGTTTTTCCTCAATTTACAGATAACTGAAAAAATCACATTTAAATTTACTTTTTTATCGATATTTTTACAGAATTTAGGATTTAAAGAGTTAAAGTCAATTCCAAAAAAAATCCCAAGACACTTTTTTAGTTCGATCTATTGGGAACATAGTATCGAAATTATTTTTTAAAAACTCAAAAGCTATGGGTGACTTTAAGAGCCAGTTTTTTTAAGAATGGGGCAGTTCCAATAGTTTGAAACTTAGATTTTTTTCATTTTTGGATATGTTGTTAAGTACAATGAACTGAGTAAAATCCCAAAATATTTTGGTCTGAAAATCCATAATGGCGGATTTTTTGGGCATAGCACTTAAAAAGTTTTTTGATATAGAACCATGCTTTCTCAAATCAAAATGAGGAATTGATTTTGGGTGATTCTGAAACTATGGCCAGTAAACTATACAATTTTCCAAAAAAATCAAAATTTTCAAAATGGTAGCTGGAGTTATGACGTCACAAAAACACTACAAATTTGATTTTAGGGGTACTTTAGAGCCATCTGACCTGTCCCAGGGGAGTTTCTTACTGCTCGAAATAATATGTTCTGGTAGTTTAGTCCCTGGTCTATCCATTTGAAGTGATTGTAATAAAAAATTCCGGCCCTACTGGCCCCTAGAGGCCCGAAAAGCCAATAAGGTCTAAAAAAAGTACCAACTTTAGCCCAATGTTCCTAGAAATCCCAACATTGCCTGACCTCCAACTCTTCTGTTCCTCAAAGACAACCGCCTGGTCTCTTAGGATCAAAAGAGAAACCTATGTGATCTCCTACCATTAATTTTTTATCTTGATTTAAAAATTTTCTTAACATCGCTCGAAAAATGACTAAAATTTGGGATATTTTGGCCTATTGGCAAACAATATCTATTTCATCTAAATTTTGAGTAATTTAGTTAGGAACATTGATCTAAGCTTATATAATTTTGATTCTATGGATAAAGATTCAATTTTTGAGGAGAATCTGCTTCAGCAAGCTCGTAACAATGATGGTACCCTACTTTCATGCAAAAAAAAATCATCAGTAAAAAACCAAGGATCAGTTTACAACTAAGTCCAACATACCCTTTTGGTAGCCGTGTTTTGGCTGGAATTTGCCCCCAATTTTTTTTCGAAAATCGGGCTCGTCACATTCGAGGGCTCATAACTATATACCTTTGTACAAAAAATTATAAAGATAGAATGAGCCAATCTCGAGAAAAGCTAATGGCTAACTAGTTGGTAATATGCTTATAAAAAAGATATCAAATTTGGCCCAACTTTCTATAAAACACGTCTAGCAACCAAAATGTCATCTCGTTTTTCGAGCCGAACATTTGCTTGAATGAATCAATCGAATGAGTCGATCTCGAGAAAGGCTGGTAACTAACTAACTAACGAACAAACGAACTAACGAACACGGGTTAATTTATAAGGTCAAAAGGTAGGTCTAGGTAGGTCTAGGTAGGTCCAAAAAGAAGAGGGGGGCGCCAACCTGGGCAGATTCCTATTACGAAGCCATCGCCTTTAGAGTGAATACGTGCCATGCGTTGAGTATCATAATCTGTTCGGAGATTACTTAGAGTCTGTTTTCGTGTTCTGGATTAGGTTGGCAATTGAGGAAGGACGTACCTACGGACAATCAAGTTCGTAATATTTGAGAAAAAAGGGAAATCCACCGGGAAGTTTTTGAACCACAATCGATTTGTAAGTGTTCTAAAGTAGGTTGGAAGGGTAGAGTTTTAACTCTGAGTTTTAACATGAGTCTTAAGACTTTGGATCTTAGAATCTGAGGATCCAAAAAGTTCAAAAATAGTCCAATAAGACTCAGAATATAGCCTGGAAGTCTGCCAACCCCTCCCAAATTGAAATATTCGATTAAATTAAAGAGATAGCCCAAATCGACTTTCTCACCAAAACTTTAAATCTTGAAAAACGTTAAAATAACCAAAATTCTCAATATATTATGACTTTCATTGTACATTGAGAGTTCAATTTGGATATTCCGACCCTGAGAATTTCGTTCTCAAATATCTATGTCGTAAAATTAAAAGTTAGAGCGATGGTAGTTAAAGTTTTAGTCCCTGAAAAAGGCTGACACTTTTTTTATAAGAAACAGTAAAATTGTGGCCGCAGAGCTGTTCTTATTTTTGTTTCTGGGACTTTGAGCCTTAAAATTAAATTGTTCCTATCGTGTTCTTGCTTTTTGTGGAGAGTAAAATTGAGGTACAGGTTTTATTGTTTTTCATTTTTTCATTTCATCATGGATATTCTTAGAAAATCATCCTGAAATATAATCTTAACGGAATTTTTAGGTTAGGTTCCAAATTGAACTTATCTGGCACTCGATTTAGGAATTTTTCTTTCAACCCGTTGATACTCTAAAAATCGGAAAAACTTTCAAAAGCTGGAAGGTTTAGATTACAGAATTTCACCAGACCGCATCAAGGATTTTGCAGCAAGAGGCGCCCTCGTTTTCGGGGATTGACAGGTCCAACCAATTTTTTTTCAATCGAAGGTTGTGCACGACTGGGGATGCGGCACATCAAGGGCCGACTATCATTCCTCCCTGATTGTAAATTGGCCGCTTCTTTAGAGTTTTAGCGTAGACAGTCATCACCAGTCCACCATCAACATATTTGATAAAAATTCAACCCTCAAATTTAACATGAAATAGATAGCTAAGAATAAAGCAAAAAATGGGGCAATTTACAGTTAAAAATTCTTTAAAAACGGCATTCTTAGGTAAAGTTGCCAAATTGGGCTCTTCAAGAAAGTTTTTGTAAATGGGGGGGGGGTTGCTGGTGATGTTGAATATCCGGGGGATCAATTGATGCTTGTCCGGGAGTCAAAATTCACAATGTCCGGGAAAAATGTTATATCCTCCACTCCCCATATTCAATTTTTTTCTGGAAGAGCCAAATTCCATGGTAGTGATATTCTTAGTATATTCTTCACTTTTTGGCCAATTTCATCATGAATATTATGAATATTGCCATTTTTTGCTTCAGGTGTGTATTCCATGTAGTAAATTAAGGGTAAATTGTTAAAAACAGGGCAACAGGGGATGTTAAAAGAGCACTTAACCTGAATAACCTCAGTTTTGTCTTTGTTAGAAATAATGATGAGAACAATTTTAGGCTAAAGCTACAATAAGAAATAAGAATAGTCGAGCCTAATCAAAACTGTTCTGGAGTGTTCTGATTCTATCGGGTAAAAATGAAAAGCGCGTTTGATTTCGATAAGTGTCATTACAAAAAGAATATATTACGCAATAAAGAAAAACTTGAATTTACAAAACTTTTTTGTTCTATTTTATAAGCCAAATCAATGGCTGTTTGAAGAAATCCAGTTCTTCACTTCGAAAATTTATATTTTTCAAAAAATAGATATAATGTGCATGTGCGATTAATGTTCTTTTCAGTATTAATAATGGAAGAAAATTAAAGGCAGCAATAACAATGTCATGCACTATAAAGACTGGAAAAATTGGCCAAAATATCGTCCCCGGTGGAAAATTATACCCCAATTTTTGTCTCCACTGGAAGTAATCAAATAAACCAATCCTCACTGCAAAATGTTATTTTCAGTTCGTTATTTTTACCCCCACTGGCTTAAGAAATCCTACCGGGGCAGTGAGAAGGGGGTGTTTTTATCTTAGAATATTACCCCAATAATACTGTTTGGGATACAGTTTAATAAGAACAAAAGTGCATTTTAGAAAAAAAATCATAATTCAAAAGCATGTGCCGGAATTCAAACCTAGACTTTGTGCCACATATCTTCCAACACAGTACGTAACCAGCCTAAAAAAGATTGAACAAAAAGTTGCTAGCCTTCTGAGATCCCAAAAATTATAATCGTCAATATTACTAGTTTTAAAGGCACGTTCTTATCCGTGTACTGTCGAAAAACTTTTTCAAATGTGAAAGGTCAAGTTTTGATCCCTACCAACGAAGTCCACTTAGAAAAGAGAACTTTGCTTGGTCATTGGGTAATGAATTTAGGGTAATGACGTATCAAAAGAACTTCAAGTGGGTTGACATTTTACAACTCAACCACACTGCACGCTTTTTTTATAAGAATTATGCTTTTTTTCATTTCATCATGGATATTTCTTAACTTTTGGGGAAAAATCGTCTTGAAATATTCTTACAGTATTCTTAGGTTAGAACGCAAACCCAGCCAAAATCTAGCACAAATTTCGAATTTTTGAAAAACTTCTCAGTATTGCTGGGGAATAATTGGCAATTTACAGGTAAAAGGCTCTAAAATAGCACTCTTAGCTTCAGTTGCTGAATTCCATGATGGCGGTATTCTTAGTTTATTTTGACCAATTTAATCGTGAATATTCTTATAAAGTATATTCTTATCAAGACAGCGTGTATAGTAAGTAATGTGTAGTAATACACGTGCCCTCCATATCGATCCCGCTTTCGATCAAATTACAAATAGTCATCAAATTTCCTTCAACAGAAATTCTCATTTAAGACGTTCTACTATGTATTTGATATTCTTTTATTTGAGAATCTCCGGTTTCCAATGAAAAGTCAACCTGATCCAAAAGTTTTTTTTCTAAAGGCTTGGGGACACGAGATGTTTTTTAGCGTTGGTGCAATGCAACATGCTCCATCGACCAACCTGAAACGCTTTCTCGTGTCTCCACCCCATTTTTCTTTCTATCAATAAAAGTGAAATCTCACTTTTGTCCCAGCGTGTCTTTTGGGTATTCCCCTCACTTTTTGTCTCATGAAACAAAACAAAAAGTGTTGTGTTGGTGGGATGGAGCATGTTACATTGCGCCAACGCAAAAAAAAACTTTTCGTGTCCCCTAGCCTTTAGACGAAATGGAATTTAAACAACAAACTAGATAAAATTCGTCAAATTTTCAGAATTTTGTTGAATTTTGAGACTACAAAGCCATTTTTTGTACTTAGCCGAGACGGAAATCTGTCTGAGACCGAGAACTTTGTACACTATTAGAGAGAGAAATTTACTTACTTCTATTAAAGCATCTCATTTTTTCTTTTTGTAAAATTGTCTTTTTGATCATCAAATCATCGTACACTTGTTGAATAAACACTTTCCTCTTGCAAAGACCTTCGTAATGATCGAAAAGATCATCCCTGTAACCACTGTTCGCTTTACAGTCAATCACTTTCTGAAGACTGTTTCGAGCGAGATTAATCTAAAGAGAAAAGGAAATTTTGTTAATTAGTTACTCGAACCAGGGCCCTTTTGTTCGCTTTTTTATGATTTTTATAGCACTCGCGAAGGATTGTATCACGTCCATCAAGTCAAAAAATGGTGCAAGTGGCTCTGGGTACGACATTGATTAGACCTGTGCCTGAAACCAGGGGTTCCCGGTTCGAATCCCCACTTCTTCCAATGTTCCGTAAAGTTCATAGATAACTGAGCCAGCTGGCTGTTGACCCCCGTGAAAACAATCGAAAGACTGTATAAAAAATCCTAGATTACTAGGCTATCTACGTATAATATCGTCTTTAACCAGCGCTTTTAATTTAAAGGTTATCTTTCCCGATAAATATATAAAACATGGTGACAAAAAGTCACATCAATCTTAAAATATTTTCCGCAAAAGGTTTTGGAAGTCATTGAGCGAAGTAATGTTTTAAGCTTTTTTTCCCTTGGAGAGAAAAAAGTTGACAAAAAAGGCAAAAAAACAACGGTTGTTTTTTTACTGTGATTTCTTTCGCGAATTACTGACGTTCTGGCTTTTCGCAAAAATGACAGAATTTTTAAAGATTGATATCTACAGTGAACAGAGAATGCAAATAAAACTTACAGCATCAATTGAGGCGGAAATATCAGTTATATTTGCTCCAATTTCATCGATTGCTGTTTGAAGAGCTGCTTGATCACACTTCGATTCTAAAGAAAAGGTAACAAATAGATTATACATACAGTTGTCTCTAAGTACTGGAATTCTATTTATTCGAATTATGAAGAGATTCGAATTATGGAAAGTATTTTACTCTTGTCTCCCGAATAGACATCCCCCCGCTAATTGTTAAATGAAAAAAAATCCGTCCCCCCGCTCTTATTAAGACCCCCCCCCGCTAATTAAATTCGAATAATTCAATATTTCATTACAGTGTAGATGGACTATAAACTTGTTAAAATTTTCCTTTTTGTTAGTATTGGTTCTTATTTTACGTGTTTATTTGTTAAAGTTTCTTTTTTGTTGTTGAAATTGATAACAGCAAGAAAAAAATCTGTCTTTAAACTACCCCCCCGCTTATTAGAATTTAGAAAATTTTCCTACCCCCTGCTTATTTGGACCCCCCGTCTATTCGGGAGACAAGAGTAAGAGGGTTTCTCCTTGACTTTCGGAATCCATATAAAGTTACGGCCCTGTTAATGTTGTTTTGTCGTCTTTGAGAATTGCTTACCTTTGCAGAGAAGTTTAATAGACGCTGTATCCCACGTGGACATATAAGCAATGGATGTGTTGACAGCTGTGTCGTTAACTCCATAGTAAGTCATGTTTGTATTGATCGTTGTCATATCAACCTCGGGAACATCGGGACACCCACAATCCTTTGGTCGTAGACAAAACCCTGTAAACAAATTCGAGTAAATTGGTACAAAAGTCAGGTATAATTGATAGAAAGGTTTTAAAGAACCCTTCTACAATTCGATGGCTTTCTACCCAGAGGTAAGGGAGCTCGAAATTAATTTTCCTGTATTCCCCACTTACATTTGAATCCGTTTCTCCAGGAGCTTAACAGTAAAAAAGCGGCGCAAGATACCACTTAACAAGTCCCAATAGGACTGAGTTGGGAGTCAAAGACTCAACCTTGTGTATCATAGATGATCGGTGTTCCCTTCTCCGCCTCTGAGTGACAACTATCTATTGTACAAGGGCGCTTTTTGGGTCAATCTTGAATGAGTGAATGAAGCTTAGTCTATATGCATGTAGTGAGGTCAGTAAGAAATCGTGCAAATTGTGATAAAAGCATGAACTTTGGCACATAGGTCAATAGTGATCCCTTAATCAAAGGGAAACAAGTGTCAAATGTCATGTGTCACTTCCTGTCAGCATTTGTTGACAAACAAAAATGTCATCCCAATTTGCACGATTGTTATGAATTGTTAGCTCAACTGATCAACTGATGTCTCTAAACTGTTAATGATTTTCAAAACTGATAAGAAATTATCAAAATAATCCACAAGATTGCACTTACCAGCGCCTTGCGGAGGTTGAGTAGTTTGTGGATCATACCATGATGAAACAATTGCCGTGTCTCCGTTGAAATAGACGATGGTAAATGTAACATACGTTGCATCTGATGTTAATGGTGTATTGCTGATAGCTATGGAAAGCAAGTAGAATAAGTTTGCTTGTCTCAACTCTTTATAGTGGGTTGGATACAGATTGTTACAACTTTTTAGTTTTTTTTTAGCTTCATTCTATAGGTATACTATGTAATCATAAATAAAACAAGCAACATGCTGAATGGACCTACCTGATGATGAAAGTTAGATAGCAATGCGAAAAGAAAAATGAAAAAAATCAGTCAGAAAATATAGCGTTTAGCGAAAATACACAACACAATAAATTCATTATTGATTGTTGATAGGGGGGGAAGGGTTGTAGGGAAAAAATAAATAGGAAGTTCTGGTCCTAAAAATCAGTTTTATTGACAATTGAATCATGCTTGATGGTGAGCATTGTTATCAATAATGTTTTCGTGTGAAAAACATAGAAATATAAGGAAAAAATCCAATGAAAATCTGCAAAAACGACGATTTCCGGCATTTTTTTTTCTCAAAAATTGAACTCGGCCATTTTGTGAGCATTGCGAATACGCATCTTTCTGCAAAATATCAGAAAAAACTAAAACTGAAAATTCGAGAAAAAGTCAAAAAACCGGTTTTCCGGCATATTTCCGGCATTTTCGGCCGGAAGAAAATGTTTTTCGAAAATCGGGCTCCGTCACATTTTAGGTATTGTCATATTGCATCAGTGTGCAAAATTTCATAAAAATATATAAAGTACAGCTCGAGAAATTCAAGAAATACTGTCTTTCCGGCGAAAATAGGTTGTTCCGGCGACTTTTAAAATAGTTCCGGCTTCAAAAATCAATTTTATTGAAAATTGAAACACGCTTGATGGTGGGCATTGCTATTAATAATGTTTTTGAATGAAAAAACAACCAATTATAAGGAAAAAGTCCAATGAAATTCTAGAAAAACGGCGATTTCCGGCATATTTCAGGCATTTCCCGCAGGAAAAATTTTTTTCTCAAAGATCGGACTCGGCCATGTTTTGGGCATTGTTTATACACATCTTTGAGCAAAAAGTCAGAAAAAACTAATAATAAAATCTCGAGAAAATGCCAAAAAACCAGTTTTTCCGGCATATTTCCGCCATTTTCGGCCGGAAATGAATTTTTTTCGAAAATCGGTCTCCGTCACAATTTAGGTATTGATATTTTGCATCAGTGTGCAAAATTTCATGAAAAAATATTAAGTACAGCTCAAGAAATTCAAGAAATACCGTTTTTCCGGCGAAAATCGGCTGTTCCGGCGATTTTTAGAAAGTTCCGGCTTCAAAAATCAATTTTATTGAAAATTAAAACATGCTTGATGGTGAACATTGCTATTAATAATGTTTTTGAATGAAAAAACAACCAATTATATGGAAAAGTCAAATGAAAATCCAGAAAAACGGCGATTTCCGGCATATTTCCGGCATTTTCGGCCGCAAAAGATTTTTTCTCAAAAATCGGACTGGGCCATGTTTTGGACATTGTTAATACGCATCTTTGAGCAAAAAATCAGAAAAAACTAATGATGAAATCTCGAGAAAATGCCGAAAAACCAGTTTTTCCGGCATATTTCCGCCATTTTCGGCCGGAAAATTTTTTTTTTTGAAAATCGGGCTCCGTCACATTTTGGGCATTGCCATTTTGCATCATTGTGCAAAAAATTAGAAAAAACTAATGAGCCGATCCCAAGAAAAGCTGGCAACAGACGAACGAACGGACGAACGAACGGACAAGGGTTAATTTAAAGGACTACCTTAGGTAGGTCCAAAAATTCAAGTCAGAGCTCTGGGTTTCATGTTCTGACATGAAGCTTTCGGTTTGATTTTTCATGGTTACACATAAACCAATCTTATACTTGGTATCATCGGGCTTTTTCAGCAGCTAAAAAGCATACTTGTTGATAAGTAGTATACTATATAGATCGATACTTTTTTGCGTAAATGGCGGGCGAGTGGTTTAAAACTTTATCGTCAAAAGAGACTTCTATTTGGTTCATAGCAATTGCAGAGTCAGCCAAGCCTATCCCTAACCCAACACGCGATTCAGTTGGTCTATTATCACGAATTTATTTGAGCTGTAGCCTTGCTCAAAAAAGTGCAATTGCAGCGCGCACAAGTGGAGACTGGCCTTAAGACCTCGAAATCAGATCATACCTCTTCTCTTTCGTGTAGTTCCGTTACTACTACATTCTCCTCCACATCTGAAGGTTCCAGTTACACCATCTAAATCCTCCATTATACCACATTGCCAGATACCATCCGTTCCACTGTCCAATTCATTTCTGGTATATTGATCAGGTGATTTGGTGGGGACGGATTCAGCGTATTGTGCAATTTGTTTGATAAAGAATTCAACTTTCGTATACCTGTTAATGATTTAAAGCACAACTGTTTTTTATACACCTTTTCGACCGCGCGGGCATTATTTTTTCCGCTTTATCCCACTAAACCGTCCCAGTCCTTTTTTCACACCTATAGATAATAGAAAAATGTGTCAAAAAAGGATTGGATGTGTTGAGGGTTGACGAATGACCCAATAGGTTTTCACACAAAATGCTCAATTGAAAGTAAAGTCTGTCGTCAGATTCCGAAAATTCAAAACTCGAAAACAAATAAACCAATGAATTTAATCTGTCGTCCAAAATACGGCGCAAACCTTAAAGGAATAATTTTTTCTTGCCTGAGAAAGGTTCAAAATCTTTTTCTAGCCCTTTGAGCTTTAAACTCAATTGTTTTGCATGTTAAAGTTACTAAAAAAACATAGATATAGAGGAAAAAAGAAGAGTACGCACCTGAAGTTTTGGTAGGCAGCTTCTAGTTGAGCAGGTGCGATATCAATATAACATTGGCCTGCACTCTGTGGTTCGTTGTCAGGTTCCTTAAGAAGTTCTTTCATCTCTGAAACATCTGAAAAATGAAGATGAATAGAAAATTGAAGATATAGTCGGGCTGTAAATGTTTTACTTTCTATTACAGCCAATACAGTTTTATATGGATAATAGTTCAAGTGAATTACATCATGGATATTTTTAGATTTTAAGAAAAATCATCCTGAAATTTTGGGTAAATTGGCATTTAAAATCTCTAAAAAAATAGCATTCTTTAGGTTCAGTTTCCAAATGCCATGATAGTGGTATTCTGAGCATATTCATAAATTTTTAGCCAATTTTTCATCATCCATATTCTTATAAAGTAATAACTCTTATAAAAAAAAAAGCGTGACGCCGATGAAACAGGACAGACTTATTCTCATGAATAATGTCATTACTTCAGATGACTAAAATGTAATTAGACTTAATTAAGAGTCAGCTCGAAAACGACAACATTTAGAGCTAATTTTCCATGTGAATTTGAGAATAATGACTAAATTGAATTTTAAATAAGGTATTTTATGCTTTTAGCAGATCTAAGGACGTGGTATTTATACTTTGTTGAGTTTTTAAGAATGACTTCGATTCTGACTTTTACCGCAACTAATATTCAACCAAATACCGAATAATTTTCCAAATTTCGATCATTAGGCCGCTTCACACAAACCCTTAATTTGAGCTTTGCGATTGTAACTGTAACAAACATTGTTGGAATTAGAAGGAAACAACCCCGTTGGGTCATTCCATTTAATGTCCATTATATGGGGGTGGACGAACATTTCCAGAGGGTAATCGAAGAAAGATTTCCAGGAGATAAAAGACGGATTTTAGTTCGTTCACCCTCACTTTAAAGAATCAAAAGAATTTTTCCAAGGATACTTTTGCACACATTTTCAGTAATTTTTTTTTGACTTGGAGAGGTTCGTCCACCTCCCTGTATGGTTTTTTAATGGAACAGCACGTTGTTTTATCGTTCATCTAATGTTCATAACGTCGATATAACGTTAGATGAACGTTGACACAGCGTAGTGTGCTAGCTGGATCATTACCTTTTCTGTTACCGACATAGGTGGAGATTTTGGCTGCATCAGCACATTGGTCAAAACGAGCAACAAAGTAGATTTTATTGTTAGCTGTGTCGTTTTTCATACCGATACCAAAGAGAGTGACTGGCTTCCAGACTATCTGTAAAAACGTTAGCTTAGCTCTATCGGCATTTTCAAACCTAAAATCAAGAAGACAATTAAAAGTGAAAAATATTACAAAATCAGGTTTAAAAGTATATGTTTTTGGTTTCACTTGAAACATGTCTTTTTTTACCGATACAATTGGAACTAATTCTCAGTCCCCGTCATGAAAAAAAATATTATTACTAATAATATTCAAATCTTCCCGTTTGAAACATACAGTTGACTCCCTCTAATTCGATCTTCAAGGGACCAAAAACTTCATTCCAATTAGAGAAAGATTCGAGGTACAGAGAGTAATTTAGACTACCCTCCAGCTGAGGGGACCAATATTTCAGTTCGAATTATAGAAACAATCGAATAATAGAGGTTCGAATTAAGGAGGGTTGACTGTAATTTGATATTTTTATCTTGATATTTGGTAAATGTTAGGGTTTATTGCTGGGTAAATCTATAAGATAACAATTGACGCCCTCTCATAAACGACGCTCTTCTTTCGAATATTCTCCCTTATTCGATGAAAATCCTTTCCCCTTGAAAGTCGAATTAGAGAGCGTCAATAGTATTATATGAAAAAGGTAAATGGCACATACAAGGCTTCAAGAGCATTTTCACAAGTAGGTGATTGATCCAATGGTAGGGCAGCTGCTATGTAGCAAGGGTCAACAGTGAAAGGAGCTGTAGCATTTGTGCTTTCCAATGTTTCAGCTACAGTTTGAGCAGCACTTGCAAATGAAGGTTCCCATTGAACTTCTTGCGCGTTAAACAAGAATCGACGCGTGTTCACAGAACGTAAACAAATATCTAAAGGAAAAGTAAGTAATGCATTTAGGTTAGCTCGATGCCAATCCCAATGATTAATGTTGGATTTTTTAGTAAACGGACAAGGCTGTAACTATTTAGGACACTAGGTCCTTTCGTTGTTACCAACTGAAAATAATTTGATAATAATAAATTTTTGATACGTGTTACTCACGTCGTAATGAATTTTAAAGAAGCATCCAAAAAAGACCGGATGTTTATTTGCCACTAGTTTTGAATTTAAACAGCCGAGTATTTGTCGATCATTGAAACAAAAATAACATAAATAGCCCTCAGCTAACACACAACGTTGTTTCGACGTGTTCAGAACGCCCATATAACGTCGAATGAATGTTGAAACAACGTAGTGTGGCAGATGAATTCTATACCTTCTGTCGAGGTAGCATTACTCATTTGTCGTGGTTGCACACTGAATAATAAGCTAGTCGATTCGTGGCTGTATGATGATGATGGTACTGTATAGACAGATAATTTCAATTGGAAATTAGAACCAGATAAATCAACACGAACGTCATCTAGAGTCGCAACTCCGTCAACAAACTCGACTTCCGTCGTGCCGTGAATAGCTGACGACGATTGTCCATTGTGAATTAGTTCTGCTTTAGCGATCCACTTACGGCCTGCCCAACCTGTTAATAGAAAGTGAAAGTGTGTTAAAAAGATTTGTTGCCTGTATCTTTGTAGACTGGAGTCGTTTATAATCCGTGTAATATAGTAATAGTAATATGGATATTATATGACAATACAATAACTGTTACGTGATAACATCAGTTTGTATTGTCATTTTTATCAGTTTTTGCTTACTATTTACTATGTTGAACTAGAGGTCTAGTATGCTAGACTACTGAACTAGTGTTCTAGTATGCTAGACTACTTTCTTCTTTACAAATGTTGACAAACATTAATAATATCTAGTGCACTTTAAGGTTAAAGTATATTAAAATTGATACTTTGAAAAGAGAGATATCCGCAGTACTTTATATATCTTGAGAGACTTGTAACCTTACCTGTGTTGACAACGGCGCTGTCCGCTATGTCTTGAACTGTAATGACGGGTGAATTACGTACGGGAGCGTATTGGTATGACGTCGCAATATCAAATTGAACGTCGTACTTCAGTTGACGTTCAATTACCGTAATGGGTGACGACGTAATAGCGGGCGGAGTGGCGTTTGCGGGAAGGACGATGGTGTATGTGATTTGGTAACCACTGCCAGGGTGTGAAATTGAGAGATCGGTGAAATTAAATTGACCATCAATGGCTGAGACTCTGGTTGTACCTGTATTGAGTAGAAAATAATGGATATTTGAATAATGTTACAAAGGAATCATTGATTCCTCTTGAAACATAAAGTCTGTTTCGTAATAATCTGTAGTGGAGACAAAAAGGCTGTAAATTTTGATCGAGTTTGAATTAAATATAGGGTTTTTGCTTGTTGAAAAGATAATGATGAGTGGGATATTATGAAAGTATTGACCTTGACGGCGCCGGGACCGCTAGATGATCCCTCCTTCTCAGACTTATTATACTCACCGACAAGTTTCGCGTCAGCATCACCTCCCGATAAAGTGGCTTCTACGACCCATGGATCCTTCACAGTTCCAAGGTTCTGCACCCATTCATTGTCACTAGTAAAAGTGCGGAGAACAGTTGGTACATCAAATGCGCGGCCTTCTGAGATGGTCGTTGAAGGAGTATTATAGATTGACATGGTAGATGGTATATCAAAGGTTAATGTTTGAACAATAGGCGTGGTTGATTGTGTTTGGTCAAAACGTAATGTGCCATTTAGTACTTGATCTATAATAAGAATATTATGTATATCCCACTAAAACCGTCCCAGTCCTTTTTTCGCACCTATAGACAATAGAAAAATCTGTCAAAAAAGGATTGGATCGAGTTTAGGGGGGTAATTAAATAACTAAGTGGCACGAGTCTGACCGCGCGACTACGGTCGAAAAGGTTAATAAAAAGAACGATAAAAAACTCATAAAAAAAACGACAAAAAGAGCAACAAATGCTCAAAACAACGACAAAAGAACGACATATTTTGCCATACAAACCCCCCGACCTAATGTCGTCATTACTCTTTGTATTTTACGATGTTTAACGCCTAGCGGTTTGAAATTACGCATGCGTATATGTCATTAATTGAGTGAGTTGGAAACATTAGATGAAGTATGTCTTGTATGACAAGAAAAATCAACATAATCGAAACGCAAGACCGGGGGATCAAGGAATTGACACAAAGAAAAAAAAGCCTAAATATTTTTTTTAAATTATCCAAGTATATTGGTCATTAATTTAAAAGAACAATCAAAAGTTAGAAGAAATCTAGCGAAAGGAGCCCCAATAACAATTATAGGAATAATGAATAAAAATTCCATTCTCATAATTCTAGCTTAAGTTCTGAAAATTTTCTATTCCAAACCCTTAATATTATACCATTTTTTATGTTAATTAGGCGAAATTATTAGATTGTCCATAACATTTTCCTGTACGGGATAGAAAAAAGACTGGCTGATTTCAGGGTGCAAGTCTTAACCATACATTTATAAAGCCCGAAGGGCTATATGTTATATATTAAGCCATCACAGGCAAAAAAAAGTTAATGTCGGAAAAAATATTGTTGCTTTTGTTTTCGAAAACCCGCGAAAGCTTCTTATTGGTCAAACGCTGAAATTCTATTGCAATGTCACGGCACACTTTTCAGCAAAGGTACTCCATCTAGCCTTTCGGGATTTATAAATCTATGGTCTTAACGACTTGGTTTCTTATAAAGGAAAAATTATGTATAGTGAACATACTTGTTTCGTTGGTAGCACGCACGCCGCCTGTCGGATCTTGACGGATTGGCTCTGGTGCTGTTACTGACAAACTGGTGATTTCCAGGTTAGCAGCTGCAGCTAATGTTCCTGTCTGGACCATGATGGTGGCTGCGGATGTGATTCGTTCCATCTCATTGAAGCTTTCCTCTGTATGTAGAAATAAATGGTTGATTAAAAAAAAAGAAGACTCTCAAAGAGAAAGTCTTTAGAACAGCAAGGAGAAAGTCAATCTTCAGACAACGTGTTTTTATCAAAATGGACGGAGACCTTGAGGGAGAGAGCTTGGGTAAAACTTGACATGGACCAATACGCCCGAGCCGTTTGATGTGAGAGGTCTAAAATTCTTAAGGATGCTTCTATATAGTTTCTATATGTTTCGCTATAGTCGCTATAAGTGGAGATAAAAAACAAAAATGATAGGGCGAGACCAATTTGATTAGTTGTTTTACGGGTCCGACTGACCCTGATAATCCGAAGATCGGAATAAAAATAAAATTGATTTTAGTAATAAATTTTTATTTTCATTGCTTTACTCTTGTCTCCCGAATAGACGTCCCCCCCCGCTAATTGTTAAGAGACAAAAAAATCCATCCCCCGCTCTTATTAAGACCCCCCCCGCTAATTAAATTCGAATAATTCAATATTTTATTACAGTGTAGATAGACCTTAAACTTGTTAAAATTCCTTTTTGTTAGTACTTGGTTCTTATTTTACGTGTTCATTTGTTAAAGTTTCTTTTTTGTTGTTGAAATTGACACCATTTAAAAAAAATTCTGTCTTCAAATTACCCCCCTCTTATTCCACCCCCCCTGCTTATTAGAATTTAGAAAATTTTCCTACCCCCTGCTTATTCGGACCCCCCGTCTATTCGGGAGACAAGAGTACAGACTGCCAAATTTTAAAATCATGGTAGTTTTTCCAAGGTTTTGAGAATTTTATGTTCAATTTTTCATTTCATCCATGAACTCGACCTTTTTGTGCCTTTTTATTTTCTATTTTGCATTTTTGTCAAGATGTAGTAGTTTTTGTTGCCTTCTTAGGAAATTTAATAGGTTTAATTCTACTTTAATTCTTATTTTTTCGCCGACCGACCGATCCTCTTTTTGGGTAGCTTGGTCCGTAAAACAACAGAGTAAATTGGCCTCGTCTAAGTATCAAAAAATGAGATTCTTACCGCTGTATGTAGAGTTAGCTGATGTAACATTAGTGATTTTTGGTTCTTCTACCACTTCAAGCTGAAAGAAAATGGAAAGTTTTTCGTTGGTTTTTGATTTAATAAATTTTATGAAAGTGGAAAGAAGTATGTTTGAAACCGCCGTCGGAGGTGACCTGAAGGTCTCGCTTTTCTTTAGCTGCCTACCCGGAGGTAGAAGAGGGCGCCAATCCTTTCCAAATACCAAATCTCTCGACTCTTCACAAGAAAAAGCTTCCTTATTCCTTACCACAAGCTTCCTTATTCCTTACCACAAGCGTGACACTATCGCCATCCGTGTCACGTCGTTTTCTGGATGCCGAGATGACCTCCATGAACTTGACACGGCTGGATGGGATGCCCAATAAAGCAGCAATGTTGTTGACTAGATTCTCTTTGAAGAAATCATCGATAGAAACAGCAGCTGTTGATGCTTGGAATCGAAGCTAAAAAAAGAAAAACTTTTCTGGATAATGAATAATTGACCCGGGGGACTCAAGGTAAGGGTCCTTTTTCGAAGCAAAGTGCACCGTAAGGGTCGAAATGAAGAGGAAGAGAAAAAGTGCCCTTTGTTTCTGCATCAAGTGTCCCCCCGGAATATTTGACCAATGCCAACTAACATTTAAAGTTTGTTGACTTTATAAGGCCTAGCCTACCAATTTTAGTTACTCTAAGCAAAAGTCAATATCTTACTCTAAAAGTAAATATCTTACATACTGTACATAGGCGGTTTTAGACCATGTCGAACTTATCAGATGAAAAGATTTGTAATTGTAATTTCATTGTCTTTTAGCGAGCGTTGCACTCCGATGTTTTTTCGGCTCCCTTTGCGTTCTTACTTCGAAAATTACCGGAAAATAAGAAAGCTACCTGAATAACTGGTTGAACTTTTAACTCGACAGGTTCATCTCCCTTGATTATAACGTAAAGTAGTTGAGTATCGTCATCAAACCAATTTGCACCGTTGTACGAACTCATGGTAGGTTTGAATTCATCGGGATTGTTAGGGTTTTTCGGCAGCAAGTTAAAAGAGCTTCCCGAATATTCTCCATTGGTTGGTGCAATGTATAGCCCTAAAGATGGTTGATGCGGATAATAATTAATGTGATATCTAATAATTGTGAACAGACTGATCCCGATTTCCTTCCAGAACCCCTAAAAATTATTAAAGAACAAGTGATACTTTTATGGACCTACCTGGTTATGCATTTAACACATTTATAATTGATATCTACGTGACGTGACCATTAAACAATCATTCAGAACACAAATAGTGACGATCTATTGAAATTAGTCGTTTGTTTCTTATAAAAAATGTTTAGAAACAAAAATTTCACGCTCTTGAAATATTCTTTCATATTTAAGACTTCGTGAGCAAAAAAAAAACATCTATCTCATCAAAAATTGAGTAATTCGGCTAAGAACATTGATGTATGCTTATTAAAAGTGATTCTTAAAGATAAAGATGCGTTTTTTGAGCCGAAAAATTTTTTCATAATCTTTTTTTACAAAAATCTGCTAGAGCCATCTTTTACCTACTTTCAAGCCGTTTTTTAGCCGTTTTTTGGCCCAAATTTGCCCAAAAACATCTTTTTACAGAAATCGGGCTCTGTCACATTCGCAGTTTTATTGTGCAAAATATCATAAAGAATGAAATAGCCAATCTCGAGAAAAGCTAATACCTAAGTAATTGATAATGTGCTTATAAAAAAATATCGAATTTGGCCAGTTTTTCTATAAAAACACGCCAAGCAACCAAAGTTTCCTGTCTAAAAACACACATATTCTTCAAAAGTAAGCCTTCGTGAGCAAAAAAAACATCTATCTCATAAAAAAATTGAGTAATTGATTAAGAACATTGATGTATGATTATTAATAGTGATTCTTATAGATAAACATGCGTTTTTTAAGCCAACAAAATTTTTTTGCAAAAATCTGCTTGAGCCATCTTTTACCTATGATGGTACCCTACTTTCATGCAAAAAATAAGCCATCTTTTACCTACTTTCATGCAAAAAATCAGAAAAAAACAATGATCCACTATTTCACAAAGTCAAAAACACCTGTTTTAGCCGTTTTTTGGTCCAAATTTGCCCCCAAATTTTTTTTTTTTCGAAAATCGGGCTCCGTCACATTTTTCCCACTACCATTTTGCACCTTTGTACCAAAAATCAAAAGATTCCTAAGATTCAATCCTGAGAAAAGTTGGTATCAGACGAACAAACGGACGGACGGAAGAACAAACACAGGTTAATTTATAGGACCTCCACTGGGGTAGGTGCAAAAATCATAAACATGGGCCAAATTTTTGGGGGAAGATCTCAAGTAGATTTTTAAAGCTTTCTGTTCAAGATTGCATCGGAAAGATTCAACATTTTTCAACATTTCGGTAAAAAAAACCAACTAACAATACAATCTCTTTGTTTGTGAATATGAAATATGAATATTTTGCACATCAGCTGAAAATAACCGTTGCGCTAAAAAAAGACGTACCGTTTCGATAGACATCGATTCGTTCGGGTTTCGCGTAAAATACTTCAATGCTAATGATGTCAGTTGGTTCAGAATTCAATAACCACAACCGAGTGTTTTGTGGGTTGTATGACGTCATATGAACCTCATAATGAAGACCTGTAGCGACGACGGATTCAAATTTGGACAAACGTTCCTGACACGTGTAGCCGTGGCACCAACCATGATCCTGTAGAAAGAGAAATGTAGGAATTATTGAATACAGAGACGATAATTCATGATATTCATAACGTAATGTTTTATACGGAAGCACTCAAAGTAGCCCGGGTGTTTGCCAATAGTTCTATTGTTTCAATTCAATCATAGTAGTCTGTGTGGGTGCTTCCGTATAAAACATTACGTCATGAATATTACGAAACACTTGCAGATTAATGAATAAAAATCCGAAATAGTTGCATAGACTGTGGAATATATAATGTTTGATGTCGAATCATTAGGTGAAGTCCGGAATCAAGACGAATAAACGCATGGATAAGAAATCTACAAACGCTGATCTTAGCGATATGAAAAGTTCTCAAGACCGTTGTTAAAAAATTAAACGACTCAACATAATGGCATCATTACCTGGGGACCATTAATGAGATCAATATACCCCTGACTGGCCACACCGACGGGAGAGAGCCGACGGGTCTCTGTATCATGGTCCATACTTTCGATAATGAAAAATTTGTAGTTGAAACCATCACATAAATAAGCATTGAATTTCTCATCAAAAGAACATTGTTCTGTCTGACCACTCATACCACGGACGATACCCTTCTTTGGGTATTTCGTCTCAGGATCTATACGTGTTCCGTCCATATTGCTGATCATTGTTTTCGGGATACGGAAGTTACCTGAGAAAAATAGGAAAATTCATAAGTATTAGACAAGGCAAAGATCGGTTGGAGCTTTGTGGATGTTATCTCACTTATTCGTCCATAAGATGTCTCACAGCCCCGGTGGAGTTTCTACCCACAGTGCGGATGAAAATTTCTATCGAAATCCCAATGAGGATAAAAGTTCTATTGTTCCAAGCAAAAAATATCCACTTTTGAAGTGCAACTTTCCGTGAAGTTTCAAATAAGGATGAACGCAAAGTCATTTTCTTAGTGGGATAAAATTCGAGGGTATTTTCCCGGGTAGAAAGAAGAGTGTATAGATATTTAAGACGAATGGATTTTAAGATGAAGTAACATGAAGTATGTAATTTGAGAAAAGATAAGCAGTACTGTCAGAAAATAACTTAAAAGAAGTATTTTGGCAGACATACATTTCTGTGTATAAACCATGTGTAAATAGGAAGTGTGCTGTTAAAACAGTAACAAAATGAGTGCAGACAGATGGAACCCAAGAGAAAATGGTCGTGTTGTGAATACTACTAATGTGCCACAAAGAAATTTCAACAATTACAAAAACCGACTACAGGAGAGGGCGTTACAGAGAAAAGAAACTCAACGCCCTCAGGAAGGGGAGTCGAAAGAGATATGTTTGGAAAAAGAAGTGAAATCTTTGAAAGAGAAAGTAAAGCGTTTGGAAATGAAAGTAGAAAAGCTTGAAGCCAGTGTTGCTACTGTTGCAGAAACCGCTACTGAGGGCAAGTCTGGTCAAACATTTGTTTCTCCACACTATCCATTAATATGGGGAGCTGAGAAGTATTTCATCGGAAAAAAGACTGGGAAAGAGTTATATCCATCGTATACGGAATGGTATAAAGACATACATAGAGTTATGCGTTATCCACAATACATCACTAAAGATTTCCTGTTTGTAAGTTTTGGACATGCAGGAAATGAAACTAATTCCGGTTTTCCTAGCAATTTCACTTTCAGATTTGTACCCCCTCAAGATATACCCCACCATCCAAGAAATAATTCTTCTGATATACAGCTAGCACACCTATTGAAGCCTCATTCAACTTTATTGGCACTGCATCCGACAAAACTAGACTATTGTTTTGAGTTTGGATTCTATGTTGGTTTGGATAAACAGGCAGAATGGTCGGCAGTTCTTTCAAATGAATTTCTTCATGGAAATAACATAATTTTCTTAGCAATATTGAATCTGTAATTACTTATTGCAAGCCCTGGTCTGCAAATTTAAGGTTAGATCAGTGAAAAGAAAAAGAGTGAAAACGGACGGAAAAAAGTATATCTCAGTTAAACTACGAAAAGGAGCGGTCTAGGCAGAGCTAATCGAAAATAGTGAAAGACTTAATTCAACCTTCCAAAAGTGAGTTTTTCAAAATATATTCATCTTTTTCTAGAATAGTACATCGCAGTCTCTATAACTCGAACATACACGGTCAACACAACTTTGTTCGAGTTAAGAAAATTTCAAGTTATAGAGTAAGGTCTATAAAAAGATTTTTAGCTGAAGGGACAATAAAACTTGTTCGAATTAAGGAAACATTAGAGTCTTAGAGGTTCGAATTATAGAGACTGCATTGTATAAATACAGTTGACGCTCTCTAATTCGATCTTCAAGGGGAATCGGATTTTCATCGAACTAGGGAGGTTATCGAATAAGGGAGCGTCGTTTATAAGAGTTTCTTGTTGACGGGGACTTTAAATTTCATCGAATAAGGGAGCCTATCGAATAGTAGAACGTCGAATTAGAGAGCGTCAACTGTACAAAGAATGAAAATAAACGCTTACCTAAGCCGTATCTTTCATTTCCAGAGTATCCGTCACCTGACCATTCCACTTCAGATTTAGAGATCAGTGTAGTTCCTACTTGTTGACCAAAGAACGTTTTATCGAGATCAGTGATAACAACTTTTCGTCTACCGTCACAATCCATGTCAACACAGTCTGACGGATCCACTTTAGACAAGGTCACTTGTAAATGTTCAATCTATATTTTGAAGAATTTTTTAGATATTTTATATGTTGATTTTTAGATTTTATGATAACATTAGTAACAATTTATTTCGAGTTTGATAGGGTCATAATTTTTGTATCTGCGTCAAAAACATTGACGTCATTCGCCATAGCAAGCTCGAACCCAATCTATCATTTTTTGCAGCTTATGGCAAAAAAATACACAAATTTATTTTATAGCATGCTATTTCTATTCATGATTTTTTCACTTACATGTTAGGGTTTGTATTATCTTTTGCAAATATATTGAAATTGCAAAAAAAACACAGTACTATTCTTTAAAGACAGGCTTTTAAAATCATCCACCTCAAATCACTCTGAAGCTCTCACGATCTAAATATAAAATGTCTAATTCCTTTAAGGACAGTTTTATTTGAGCTGAAAACAACAGAATGTAGATCTTCACTGAAACTTTCATAGGAATCTAATGTGCTTTTTTGGTTAATGTTTAATAGTTGTGGGATTGTTTCGAGTGTATTACAATAGAAATCTCTTAGGAATTCCTCGAGGGAATTCTATTGTAATACCCTTGAAACAATCCCACAATGCATCGCTTTTTTTAGAAAAATCAAAAACTCCGATAAGATAGTATTGTGATGATTGAAGTGTCTAGTACCTCGTAACAAAAAAGTATTTACTAGAATTGAAAGCCTTGAAAAAGTTAAATGATACCTTAGCTTCCTCATCCACATCAATCAATGTAGTTTGTGAAGCAGTTATGGGATGGAAGATGTCCATGTAATGTTTATTAATCTTCCAAACAACATTCTTGCCTGTTGATGTACTGCTACAATCGCTTTGAAATTTAGCGAATGTCACATTCTTCCATTCGTTCAAACCTGGAGAGGGAGACGATCAGTTTTTAAATAACTGATACGGACACTCATGAAAAAAGCTTTCAATGAGGTCAAGCCTAGGGTAACCATTGAGTTTCAAGTCCGAAGGGCTAGACCACTTATTTCCCATCCAGAACGCCCGCGCGCAGTTTTTCCACAAACGCCGAATTGAAACCAAAATCTATTGCTAGATTTCAAAAAATGTACTCCTCCAAAACAAAGGAACCGCTAAATACAATCTGTCGTCATGATTACGGCGCGTTATATGCGCGTTTTGGATGGGAATAATAATTGGCTTCAATTTCTCTTGCCTGAGAAGGGTTAAAGTTTCGCCTCTAGCCCTTCGGGCTTGAAACTCAATGAGGATAAGAGTCGAAACAACAGAATATTATTTAGAGTACAGTAGGGTCTATATACAGACAGTAAACAGTGCTGTTGAGTCCTAATAAGGACGAAATATACACCTGCTCTGCCACCCAAATCTCCTGAGTGAATATAGTTGGACAGAAATTCTTGATTTTTTCACATACATATACCATTAGAGGAACAGTCAGTTTTTTGGGGAGACTGGTATGATAAATACATAAAAAAATTCGTTTTCGGTGTTGATGGATGTCTTCAAAAAATACAATTTCTGATTTTTTTGAAGGGGGGGTGCAAGATTTATTTTAAATGATTAACATCTCTAGTCAAAGTTTGGGTGTTTTCAAGCCGATCTCAAACCGACCGCAACGAGCTTTTCTTACATATATCTACAATCATGAACAAAATATTTGAGACAAAGGGGATTTCCCGCGAAATTTTAAACACCACAAATGATTTGTAAGCGCGTTAAACTACAGTTGGGAAGTTTTGACTCTGAGTTTTAACATGAGACTTAGGATCTCATGGTCTAAAAGCTCAAAAATGTACCAATAAGGCTTTCTATATAGCCTAGAAGCCACCAAACCCCCTTCGAAATCGAAATATTCAATGAAAGAAAGTGAAAGTGCTAAAATAGCAATTCTCGCTTGAAATTTAAATTCTGAAAAACGTTAAAATACACTAAAATCTCAATATATTTCGACCATGATTGTAGATATTTTTGAGAGGGCTTTGTCAGTTGGCATGGAACGTTATATCAACGTCCATCTAACGTTCAGAACGTTGCAACAAGGGTGTATACCAGCTACGCAATGGGTCATTGTATTTTATATCGATTAGGGGGGGGGGGGGTGGACGAGCATTTCCAGGAGGTAATTTGAGCGGAATCTCCAAAGGGTCTAAAAGAGTGTTTTTCATTATTCAAAAGGGATACAATTGGACGAACTAAAATCTGTCTTCTACCCCTTGTAAGTTTTAGAATAACATTTTAGCCTCTGAAAAAATGAAACAAGTTTTGACCCCGCTGGAAATAATTCTACAATTTACCCCCTGGAAACCTTCGTCCTGTCCCTGTATACACATAAAATAGAATGGCCCAATCTGACTTTAACAAACCTTTGGTCGATGGGTAAGTCATTGGATCCTCCCATCTCATTGGTGGCCCTGTTGCAGCTGCACCAGCAAAGCAAGATGACAAGATACCGATATTTCCTCCTGAAAATATTATGATTTGATAAAGGTCACGTATCTCTACAAAGAGTTGATCGTTCAGATTATGCTCATCCAGCTCAATTTCTAGCGATATAACTGCTTAAAAACTACTTTCATCGGATTAAATTTCGCGAGATTAAATTTCGCGAGCCAAAAAAAAAGAGAAATCTTCTGGATTTAATTTCGCGAATAAGCTTGAAAACATTTAAAGATTTTGTGGTGGATTTAATTTCGCGAGTTTCATTTCGCAAAATTGGCAAAAATTCGCGAAATCACAAAATTTAATCTCACGAAAGTTAATCCGATTAAAGTAGATGGCAAGATGACAAAATACCGATGTTTCCTCACGCGAATGTTAAGATTTTATAAAGGTCATGTAAAATTTATCCGTACAAAATGTTGATGTTCAGATTACGCTCCGTCAGCTCCGCAGTTTCTGGCGAGAGAACTGCATGAAAAAAATTTAAAACCTTAAAAAAATTTTTTAATTACAAAATTACAGTTTTTGAAAAAATAAAAACGCGAAACTAAGCTAGGATATAGAAATTAGTCTAACACGCCCGTGCAAGGAGTAACCAAATCGAAAGTGTCTAGATGATTACTAGATAGATTGAAAAATCTAAATAACCGGAAAATAAAAGTCAACCTCACCTTCAGCAGCTCTGGGTGATCGACTATCAGAATGGAAAGCAGCATTGAATGGAGCTGCATTATCTTTCTCACAATCAAAATTATCTGTTTGTCCAACAAAAAGCATATTCTCGAATGTAATCTTATGGTCAGCATATTCATGCTTGATAACATTAGGTCCAGCAACGTTGGCAAATACAGAGATCTTGTTATCGGCAACTATGCTATCTTTGATGAGTACGGATTGATTAGGCCAGAGATAGAAACCAAAATCAAACACTTTCCAAACTTTATATGATTCGAATTTTAAGCATGATTGTGCTGCTTTTCGGTTATTACGGACACCGTGAAGCGCAGAATGAACCTTGAAAAGACAAAAAAGTGTTATTTAAAGGGGCGCAACATTTGTGTAGGAGAGCAGATTTTTATGCCATTATAATGATCTTTTAATACCATGAATATATATCTACAGTGTCATAAAAATCCTAAAAAAATGCGCCCGCTTGGCTACGCTACTGCCAAAGATAGAAACCAGCAATCGCTTATGTAGAATTTTGTAAAATTGCGTCGCCCGCGTGGTTCGAATCACTCTGTTTACCAGAATTGAAAACAAGATGGCGGGATATTCACCTCTAAAACCGGACACGCTTCCTTTCATATAGGAAGCCCAACCCAGTGAAGTTGTTAGAGATCAGTGAGAAGACCCATGAATATAATATCCATGAAAACCTGTATTAAGATTATTGTGATTGTACATTTATTTTTTAGAAGCAACCAATTTACTAAGGTGCAAATCCTGAATCCAGCCAGTTTTTTTAATCTCCCGTAAAGGAAGAGCTTTTTGTCAATCAAGGCAAATCTAATATGCATAAATATGGTATAATAATAAGGGTGGTTTTAGGGATGGCATACAGTATTTCTCAGAAACTGAGCTACAATGCTAGAAAACCATAAGCCTTAAAGGTCGAGTTTGTTTGATAAAAAGAAAATTGTGTAACTCTTTGTAAATTTCCCAGCTGGTACACAACGTTGTTTCAGCGTTTATTTACTGTTCACAACGTCCATATAACGTTAAATGAACGTTGAAACAACGTCATATGCCAGCTGGGTTACCTCATTATCTCTAATCCTGGATAGAGAACTGCTGCAATCCACCAGTGGTGCGTGTATACCATTCTTTTCAGATCCAGCGATGGAGTTACCAATCATGGTAAGGTTAGTTGTTCGGTACATGTCCACAGCTGCAAACCATTTAATGTTCTCTTTCGCTGAGAAAGGTGTATCTCGCTATGGGACAAAAAATCAAGAAAAAATTAAGAATTTAGCGGACAAAGAATAGGCAATTTCATAGTCGCAAAGCGTAATGGGTAATCAGGACCACTACGCACTAATGACGACCTACTATTGGTCCAGTTTTGAAAAATTATTGCGTCTAGCCAACAGAAAGCCGTCATGGAGGCGTAATCAATCCTGATAAAGGTTACTGTCTAGATCACGCTGAAAAAACCCATGTTGACGAGGCACAGTTGAGATATGGTAATGAAGATTTTATACGGCTGGAATGGGTCATTTAATCAGAATAGTTTTCTACAGTATTATTTGTCAAGCAACAAGAGGCTTTTTCCAGCAACCGAGATTCTTTTAATAAACATTTTAGTTCTTGTGTGATATTTCAAATGCACTCTAAGTTAATTCTTTCTGTGGCCTGCCCAATTACCAGGATCATTGGCGACGCGAGAGTAAAACTAGTTGATTTTTGTGAAGGTCGAACCGAGAGGGGGCCTGATATCCACCCAGGACATTTCCCCTAAATTCGAAAAATCGTAGTATACCTTGAAGGTTGATTCAGCGAATGCCATGGCAACCAAGTTATGATTAAAGACATGAGCATCACCTTCTAATTCCACCAATTCGTTAACACCATGATAAATAACATTGTTCTCGATTCTTATACCATTACTGCCGTAAGCACCAATACCTATTAATTGGGATATTCAGAAAATTCATGATCTCCCTCATATACACCTCTGTATCAGTGACCCATCAAGAAATCTTTTATTCAGTTGGGGCGAGACAAAGGAGAAAAACACCGATTAAAACATTGTCTGGGGTCAATGGTATGGTTTTAAATTATATCGTTTGAAGCTCAGAACACAAATACAATACAGTTGAGTCTCCATAACTTGAACACGCACGGGGAACACAAATCTGTTCAAGTTTAGGAAATTTCGAGTAAGGTTTATAAGGCATTGTTAACTAAAGGAACCATAAAACTTAACTCGAGTTAAGGAGACATTAGAGCTTCGAGTTAAAGAGACTCTACTGTATATTTTCAAAACTTCCAACGGAAACGACTTGGTTTTCAATATTTTGACTCATCAAGGAAGAACAATCAATCTAACGTTTTTTATCTTAAAATGTTCTTTAAACCGAATTGGATTTTCACATGAGCAATAAAACTGCAGTTGACTCTCTCTAATTCGATCTTAGGGACCGAGAATTTTAGCTTCGAATTTAAGAAAGATTCAAATTACATTACACAAGTAGTTTACACTAATTTCTAGCTGAGGGGACAAATATTTTAGTTCGAATTATAGAAAGATTTGAATAGCGGTGGTTCGAATAAGAGAAAATTGAAGGATCAGAGCGCGAGTAAAAAATATATAACAGTGGTTAATTCCATGAATTTTTGGAGACTTCGTATATAAGCCAAAATTTAGATAGGAAATGATACCTGTGTTGTATCCATCATTGAAAGCACATCCTTTGACCAATGACTGATCACCATTATCTCCTACTCTTAAGAAGGCTAACGAATATCTACAAAAAGATAATTGTTTTTTTAAGACTTATACCCGTTTCTAGTAAATTTAAGTAAGTTTACTAGACTAAATTGGAAGATATGGTACCATAACTTCCAATTTAGTCTTCACCCAATTAATCAATCAGTCAACCTTGTAGCTGGTTTTCAATGGTATCCATGAATACTTAGAATTTACCCTGACAATTTTTCTGACCCTTGAGTTGCTAAAAGAGCGTACTAAAATAATTTAATATTTGTAAAAATACGAAAGGTGCGAAAACATTGAAAAACACTTCTTTAAGGCTAAGTGTTTAATAAAGCGTTTTTATTTCTGACAGCAAACCATTTTAGGTAACAAGTTCAATCTGATTTGAGTTATGCCGAATTTTGAGATTGAATTACGCCTGTGAAGAAAGGCCCCCTAAAATGTATATACCTCGGATCGTAATCTTCCGTATGTCCCAACTGTCCACAATGACTGAATTGCACATTCTCGAAGACAGCTTTACCAGTATAGCTCAGACCACCAGGAGCAGGAGCAAAACCAACCAAAACACGACAACCAAAAGATTGTGTAGTCAATGAACCTGTTGGACTATCAACACCCTCTATACGGATATTTCTGGTTAAAAGACCAACTTTAGCCGTCATATGGACATCATAGCCATTGATGGTCTCTTGGTAAGCTGTGTGGCTGTATAAAGTGTTCTTGTTAAGGGTAACAGTATCTCCATCAATTCCGGTAATGGTGAACTTTTCCGTATTTCTAGGCTCCATATTTGTTGTTGTTATAATGATTTCATCTCCAATCAACCAATCAGGAGCTTCAGTTAAAACAATACTATTAGTTCCAGCAGCAACAGTAGTTTTAAGGTATGTCCAATAGACATTTTTAGGTTTACCATGCAAATTTGACATTGCGAAAATCCCAAGAGCTTTTGAACCAAGCATCAGATCAGAAGCTATTGGTACTTCCTCCGAGTCATGATCACCGGCTAGACTGATCACCAGGTTGTGAGGGAAAGGTTTATCAGGATATCCAGCCTGTAACCCACCATTGAAACCAGTCACAATGATAACACTGGCTTCCAAATGTCGATCAGCCTCAGGATCGAATTCAAGAACTCCATAGACATACATTTTGTTGACCACGACCTGAAAATAATGATAACTTAAAATCAGCTCATTATTTCATTGATCACCCTTCAGGTTCACTGTTACATAGCTTCTAAAGAACTCCAGAACCCTGCCCTTCCAGAAGGGACCGCTCTGTAAGCAAGCGCCCTGAAATAATAAAATACTTTAACAATTTTTTCAATGGCGTTCAATGCAATTCAGCAAAATTTCTTTCAAAAAGAGCTTCATAGGGAAAAGTGTTTTGAAGATGTGAAAATAGTAGAAAATTGGTGCAGACAAAATTCAAAACGTGAGCCCCAACTTATAAAGACCAGACCCCGCCTTATAAAAGGCTTACTCTCCAAGGAATGAGTTTTCTTCGTCTTACTTAAAAAGAAATATAAAATAAAGCTAAGCACTGTATTTGAAGGTGCAGCGCTTATTAGAAAGCAAAATTTAAGATGAAATTAATCTACAGTAGTCTCTCAAAGCACCGGTCTCCACTTTCGCGCAAAATGAGCGAGAAATTTTTAACCTGTTTGTAAGGTCATTGTTCGGTTGAAAAATGAAGCAATTCCATCGGGCAATCTGACGTAACGGTTTAATAAAGTTGAATTTTATTCAACCTTTTTATTTTTTCACTCAAAACTTTTTAATGACGTAACCTTTTCTACAGGCAAAAATGATTGACAAAAAGTCATTTTCGCGCGAAAGTGGAGACCGGTCTTTAAGGGGGACAAGATAGATTAGTGTTAAAGTAACCTTTTGATCCATATCAAAGACCATCCACCAATCTGCTTGGATCATGATATCAGTGTTGTCGGCCGGCACCACACCACCATGTCCGCCATATTCAGAAGATGTACCCGCCCAATCCGGTCCTTTAAAAATAACCAGATAGTTTTAGATATGTTACTGGTAGATTCCTTCAATACCTAATACCATAATAGATCACCAATTATGCGCATACCACGCTCTACTGTAAAGGGATATGGCGAATGTGACGATCGACCTGGTTGCTCAGTTAAAGCAATCAAAACTGGGTTCGTTTCTGCTTGAAAAACAAAAGCGAAAACGACTGGGTTCTAATGTTTATATTGATATCTATGATTGGCTTATGAGCTTTGGAGCGATTGTTTGATAAATTTTTAATGGTGATCGTAGTTCAGTTTATACGGTGTAAGTTGAGATGCATGATTGGTTGTGACAAAACCAATAGAAATGAGAATACTTATTTACCTATTGACCAACTTTTGCTGTTCTCAGGTCGTCCAGTAGGAACAGGGGGTGGTGTTGGGATGTTACAATTTTCCCAGAAACAATTATAAACATTATAATTGATCATCCGATCCTCGGGATATGATTGGTTAAGTCCTTTACCGGAGACTAGATAGGACATGATTTTGGAATCATCATCAAAATGCCAATCTCCATGTTCGTGGTCCGCGTACGTTGGCTCAACACCTAGAATGATAAAAAATACTCTTTTACAGGCTTCTATATACACTCTTTTTTTATAAGCATACAGGGAAATCGGGCCGAGGCTCAATATGCTTAGCAAAATTCCATTTTCAGCCTCAAATTATGCTTATAGTGATATGCTTACGGAAGCGTATCATGTGGATCAGTTTCTTGTGATTTATAATGCATGTAACTTTGGCCTCTGCGATAATTGGTCTTACGTTTTACATTGAAGATCATTGTATAGTCTAGAGTCGTTCAAAATAAAACAAAGCAAACTCTTGCAAAAAGGTGAAATGTACCCCTTTTTTTCCTATCAAATAGTGTATTTTTTGTATCTTCAACGAAACAATTTAACCGAATTTTTCCATTCTTGTTTAAGGCAATTTTAGTGAGTTGTTTTTCGTTTGTTACAGGCAATCAAAGGACTCTTTCTCCTTCTTTACTAAACCATATTTCGAAACGAAATTGAACTACTGTAAAAATGTTTTGAGGTATGTGTGGCCCCATCAATTTTCTATATCTCCGTGTACTGTCGAGTCCTTTGTTATTAACTTAAACGATTTCATATGACTTGGTAACTTGGCTCAAGTAGACTTAGTCGGTAAACTTTGCACCCGGCCTACTATATATTTATGAATTAAAGTGGGTTATAAAAGCCCTTTATGATGCCAACGCAATGACTTCTAAGTCTTCTATGCCAAAATTTTAACTGTCAATGTTTTGCCCTCCTTTAGTCTACTCTAACAATTAGAATTGCCAGAGCATAAAGTCGACCGTCTAAACTAGAGCTATAAAAACGAAAGTGAAAGTGAAGAATGAATCAAACCTGTATCGTTAGTCATTTTAGCTTCATTGGTTGAAAAATGATCTGGAGTTTGTTTATGTCTTGTTTTTACTATTGCGTAATCACCATCAAATACTTCTTTGACCCACATACGATAAGTTAGATTGTTAAGATGTGATGAATTATCAAAGGATAGATACACGTTCTCCAAATTTAATGGTAAGAAAGTTACGTATCCAAGAGCGCTCGGTTTAAATGTTGATTTCTTACGGAAAGGTACAATATCTTTTCCGTAAGGTGTTTCCAAAATGGCGTCTTTTTCATTAATGGATTCAGGTAGCAAATTATTGAAGAAGATACGCCCGAATTTCATGTCTGAGCATATGGATGCGTTTGCTGGACCGAAATTACCGGCAGGATATTCAGCACATTTGCTTGGATCTAGGTAACCACTTGTCGGTAGGATTGTGTTCCCGGCGGATCCACCATCCGTTAAAGTACCATCCAAATCAACATACAAAGCTGAATGGATGAACGGGAATGAAAATCGGTTTGGTGAGTCGATGAAATTCAGTTGTTCGGTGTGCGTTATTGAGGTACCATCATTGGTTTTACAATGTGCGCATGTTCCGAAGGTCGTGCAATTCTCATTATTAAAATTAACGAAAGTGACATTCTTGATTGTCAATCGAGCTGAGAATCCAGTCCAAATACCATGTTTAGTACATATCTGTTGATCACTGGTCAAGACTTGGAAACTACCCATACTGGTGAGCTCTGAATGACCAACAATGAGTGAATCTTGAATGGTAGCACCACCCCATGGCGATTCTTGCGACGCAGCATCGATGTATTCTACACCAGCCACGTCTGAATCCAAAGAAACAAAATTGACAAATCTGAAAAAGAACACAGTTATATACTTTATCATTTCATTGATATAATTTTTCAAAATCAGAAAGTCGAATTGCCTTAAAAAATTCAAAAAACAATCGAGGGCGTATGTCCAGAACAGGATAAACTTCAGGGTTTTTAGGCGTTTTGAAGATTCTCGACACAAAAAATTTCTCTAACATGAACAGTAAAAATCCTCTGCACAGTCAAGAGTATCCGAGACTTGAGTAGACGTTTCATTTTTTCACAAATATTACGGGACCCATGTAATATATCATTTTTACCTGACAGAACCACACTCGACGCATTCTGCAGCGCGCATGTTATTCCAACCAATCAACGAATAAAAATGAGCTGGCTCGTGTTCTACAGAATCGCAATGTCCTCCAACCTTGGGGTGGAAGATCGGAAACACCCATAATCCATATCGACCGAAGGAGTGAGCCGTGTTGTTTTTAAATTCTCCATCAAGCATAGGAACATTTCTAAAAAAAAACAGTGACGGTTCAAGTATACAGGTCCTCTTTATAAGAACATCGAAAATCCTTTTTTAAATCCTTTCTCCTTTTTTGAATTCAGAGACTTTTGTGGCCTCAGTTTTGCTTCAAATCCTTCAAAATTGTTCATCAATCGACGTGGAATTTCACGTAGATTTAAAATCAAAATTAAAATAGTGGGAACGAACATGTTAAAAGCGCCAAGGAGGGAAGTACAGTAAAGTTAGTACCCACATAATATCTTATATAAACACTAGATGGAACTACTCCTTCGCTAGCTGAAGCAAATAAGCCGAAATCTTGAAGGAAGTGACGACACAATCTAGCTTGCGTGATCTTTGAAATATATGAAGTCATTGCAGCGTCGAAAAAACTTCAAATTCTTTTTACCTTGGACAAATATTTTCATCGAACGATGGTCCATCAGGGTGCTCAAACATTTGGTACCAGTATCCAAAATGGCTGCCACCAGCCGCTGCGTTATGGCTGACTGTATTGTTGGCATTTGTAACCCAGTAAGAAGCTGGCGTGATGTCGACATTAAGAGTGGAACTTGATGGTTTGACCCAGACTGCTAGATTGTAACGGACTACGTTCCCTGTTTCGATACCATCTTCCATAAAGTATGCATTACCTAAAAACATTAAAATGATATTTGGTGCCAATTCACAGTAATTTACAATGGTAAATACCATGTTGGGGACCCGAGAAAATTGGCCAGAGTCCTGTGAAATACCAAACCAGTCAGGATCTGAAAAAGTTTTTATAATCTTAAGAACCGGTCTCCACTTTCGTGCGAAATGAGCGAAAACTTTTTACCAATCGTTTTTGCCTGCAGAAAAGATTACAACATTTAAAAAATTTCGAAAAGTTGAAAACTTTTTTCAACTATTAATATTATGTCAATTTTGACCAATGGAATTGTTTCTTTTTCCAACCTAACAAAAAAACTTACAAAAACGTCAAAATGTTTTTGCTTATTTCGCGCGAAAGTGGAGACCGGCCTTCAAGTCATTCAGGATCTGCGATCCTGAAGAAAAAAACTTATTATAGTTAAATAAAAGTTATTATAATCTTAAGAACCGGTAAGCTTTAGCTTGAGTAGTAATAACTTTGAGTGGATTAAATTAAGACTAGAGAGTAGTATCACTTACCTAAAATATCGTAAATGACATTGCGTTCCACTACCAAATTGTGGATGTGATGCATTGTCACTGCGCGATTGAAGGAACGGTGGATAGCACATCCTTTGACGTACGATTCCCTGACGTCGCCTTCCATGTGGAAATGAATCGGGTAACGACCAAGACGGAACGCTTGTCCAGCATGTGTGATCTCAATATGGTTGAAATGTGCAACAGCTAAGCCTTCGTCTATAAGGTAGGATCAAGAAGAATAGGTAAAGTAAGTTAGTTTGCGACCGTAATCGGGGGCGACCCGAAGGTTCCCTTTTCTCTAGCCATCTACCTCGAAGTTAGGGGAGAGTGCCACTCCTTTCCCTGGATTTCGCCACTTACATTTGACCCGTCTCTTTAGTTGCTGAGCATCAAGCAGACATTGATGACATTGGTATGACCTGGGACCCTGGGGATCGAACCCACAACCTTGCGCATCGTAGCTTGATGCTCTACCTCCATGCTACAGCCGAGGGAGAATAAAGTATAGGCGTAACGTGCTGAAATAAAATTTTCAGGCAAGTTAAATATAATGATAGAATGACACTAACGGTTTCTGTGTTTTCGAGCGAATAATTTTTTCCCCGTTTTTCCATTTGTTTAAATCAGTATGAACACGCAAATTAGGAAGTAAAATCATTTTAATTTTTCTAATTTTAAAACTTTGTAGGGTTTTTATTTCACATTATGGCTAGACATAGGCTGCCGGTATCCATTAACAGATGCGTGCTCCTTATAGAGGAGATAGATATTACCAGCCGTTTTTTAGAGGACTGCGATTCAGACTAAGTTAGACTTATGTTAAATACCTTTTTGATCGGAATGTATCATAATTTGTACACCAAATTCATTGCTTCCTCGCTCTTCACCAAAACGCCCACTGAAACATGTTTGTCTTGCAAATTGATCTGCATCAAATTCTGCCTCACATGGTTCGATTGCTTGATTCCATGTGTCATCTTGCGAACCCATTATGCGAACATTTCTTGTCAAAAGACCAACCTCGCCACGTGTTTCAACAGGCTCGTGCCAGCCCTCAAAGTTTTGCACAATAGACACATGCATATATTCTAACGGCTCCGTGAAATGTATGGTTTGATTATCATTGGATAAACTAGTGATAAAACGAACCTCGTTTTCACGCAAACTTTTACTGGTTGATGCAATCACTATCTCGTCACCAGCTTTCCAGCCAGGAACTGGGAAAATCAAATCGATACTGGTATCACCAACATTAGCGGTGGCTGATAATTTAGTCCAAGTGTGTAAAATATGCTTCCCATGTAAGCCCAAGTATCCAGTACGCAAGGCGATTGATTTTGCACCGTAGACGGGGAGTTCCGTAGATCGGACGTGTCCGTGAATCGTGATTTTCGCGTTTTCCTGGAACGGTTCTTCTTCGGTACCGATTTCAAAACGACCACCTTCAGTAATGAAAATGAACTCGGATTGCAAGTGAAGATCTTTACGATCGAATATAAATGTTCCACCTTGGATGAGGAGGAATTTCAATACCGGTGTGTCCACGTCTAATAACATTGTTTGTCCCTTACGAATGACAATAAAATCACCTGAAAAACAAAGAATTAGAGAATAAAGCCCACTGGTTTCAAAATATAGATCATGTGTCTTTTTAATGGCCTTCACTTGACGTGATTGTCCCATTATCGTCGAGTTTTGTAAAGTTATACAATTGTTTATTTTACACCTTTATTGAGTTAAGAACATTATACCGAAATTTGTTCTCAATAAAATTTTTAACCGATTCTGTTACCATAACAGACCATTGATCTCTCTGAGAAGTGATAAAATATACAGGAAGGAAGGAAGAAAGGACTGGAAAGACTACTTTGAATTACCTGAACCCAGTTTAAAGCAGACAGCAGTAGTAATCGAAGCTAAATTATTTTTGACTCAGATGGAAATTGACTTCAAATAACAAAGAATGTAATATATTCAGATTTTTTGCTGAATTTGGAAACGGAAGCCTCTTTTGTACTTCGCTGAGAAGGAAACCCATTTTAGACATTCGACTTTGTACATTGCAGCTTATAATTGGATTACACGGAATTAGTATGACAAAAGTTTGGAGGAAATGGTACAGAATACACAGGTTGCAAAATTAAAGTCTGAAGACAAATCACGCTTTTACTCGAAATGTGCTTGTTCATTACATTTATTTCTGATTGGTTCGAATTTATTGACACTAATAAAGTTATCAGCTGTAGGTTGTAAAGTAAGTAACATGGAATAAAATCAAGTAAGCTTTTTCGAGTAATCACATGTTTTGACTGCATTGATATAATTTTGCAACCCGTGTATATTGAAATAACACCAAGAACTGCTTTTATTTCAGACAAACCTGCTTTTGGAGGGTCATTTCCACCCCACGAATATTTGGAGCTCCAGACATCTACGATATCAACTTTGGCGTTTACTGGAACGGCATTTCCTTTGTTCGTCACCTTAAAACCAATTAAAAAGAATCTATCGTTAAGAACAAAATCAAATGAGATAGGCTCTTGCCAATTTGAATCTCTATTTAGCTACAAAGTGGAGTCTCTATAATTCGAACCTCTATATCTCGAATGTTTTCTTAATTCGAACGAGATTCTCTCGTCCCTTCAGTTAATAATGTTTCGTAAAACTTACTCCATTACTCGAAATTTCCTTAACTCGAAAAAAGTTACGTTTCCCGTGCGTGTTCGAGTTATAGAGACTCCATAGTATTAATATGTCATAATTGCAATGAATTTTAGTCACCATCGAAAGGGAAAAACCTTATAATTTTTGTCTATAATTTTGTCTGTTAAGGGGTCACTAATCTATTGAGTTTGTCCGGAATTTGCAACATTTTGAATAGCGCTAGAATCTTTTCCAAACATGAAACTGGTCATAGCACTGTGGAATTACCGAGTGTTCGGTAACATATTTAGTAATTATAAAGGTTTTCGGAAAATTTGAAATTGTCGTCCTAGTAAAACTAACCTTCAGTAAGACATTAACATCCATTGCAGTCCGAGTAGTAGCCTGTGTAGTACAAGTAACTTCAGTGGTTGATGAAGTAACTACGGTACAGGCTACATCATCGATGGTAACTTCAATATCAGATTTTTCTGTTGGAAAACCAGTACCTAGGAAAGTTAGGGTATATCAATTAGTGTTTGGCTAGACAAGTACATGAATAGCAATTACTGCCGTTAAAATAACAAAGCGAAAAATGAATCCAATAAAAAGTATAATCTACTCAGGTGCCTAATAAACGGGGGGGTTGGACATTGTACCTCTAAATGATTATAGAAGAAAACCTGGCTATTTAGAAGAAAATAAGGGACTATTTTTAAAAATCTAAAAAGATAAAAATTATTTGTTTTTTTACCTGTGATGGTCATGGTCACACCTCCTCCAGTTCCAGCTCTTCGTGGACTCACGTCTGTGATTGTACTTGTTTCTGATAACAAGTATTTGTATGCATCACTTGCTTTTTCTGTCAGGCCACCCTGTTTGACAACAACGTCACAAATTTGCTGCAAATTAAAAATGAAAGATTATTGTAATTATTACCACGTGATGAATAAAGGGCTCCCTTCAAATTTGTTGAACTTGGCTATATAGAATTTCAACCATAGTGTTAGCTAGGTAGGTCATTTTGAGAAGGTCAGACTTCCTGAATTTTTGCTGAAGTAAAGAATGAATTTTTTTTTTTTTTTTTTAGAGAGCTCCCCCTTGGATATTTGCCGAAATTTCGGAGACCTCCTACTGAATTTTTCAAGAAATATCATTGACCTTGATCATTGAAAAGTGGAGCTGGTGTCCTGTTGGCCGGAAGCGTCTGAGAAAACACACAGATATTTTAAAACAAATAACAGGGCTATGAGTTGACAGGATTGGAGACAGCAATAGTCGACCGTAACCTAAGGAGGGAGGGCATTGTTTGTTTTTTAGGACAGGAGGTAAAAGAAAAGAAAAAGTAGATCTTCTTACCTCTGCAGTTGAAGTAGTATAACCGTCATTAACAGGTGCCAAACATTTCAAAGATGAAATTGTTGCGTTACCAATCTGTTCACAGACATTTCCACAAACTTCGATCACCCAATCTGCACTGAATCCATACCCGGTGATGTCAATCTCTTTGCCACCGCCATAACCACTGGTAATCTGTGGTGAAATTGCGTCTACTGTTAAGGAATATGTGACTTGGTGACCGGTGGCATTTGTGTAACCAACACCTTTGGTGAGGACTTGGACGTCATGGATGCCAGCTGGATGTTGAGCTAACGTACAGGTGATTGAGGAAGTCGATGAAGCAGTAATGTCGCATTCTGAATCACCGATTTGGATGGTGTAATCAGATGATTGACCAGAGCCTTTAAAATCACCAGTGAATGTGATTGAATCATCAGATTTGCCAGCTGATGGTGAGATTGCGGTGATACTCGGTGTAAGGGATAGTCTGAATAGAGAAAGGAAAGATTGTAATTTAATTGAATGGTATCACCTGGTACTCTCAAGTGACTAGTAAATAGGGAGCTTGGAATAAATGGGGAGCTTGGAAAACAAATGCTCGAAGGCTAGTGTAAAGACCGCTACTTAATATACACCCATCATAGACCAACACCACACAGCTGAAAACCATTTCCATCCGACATATAAAGACAAATCCAATAAAATGGCAAATCCAAACTAAGAATATTACAAGTAAGTAGATACCTGTATCTGAAAGCTTCCTGAGTTAAGTGTTTTCCATTACTTTTCCGGAACAAACGGATGGTCTTGGCTGTTTGATCACCATCAGGTGTGATGGCCGGTAGGAGAACCGTGACTTCCGAACAAGAGGGTGCAGACAGGGTTGTCAAACTACCAACAGAGTATAAATCTGATTTCATATCATTTGGATAGAACCCATAACCTGTGATGGTTACCTCTTGTCCCCCATGGACACTTCCTTCAGATGGTGATAATGAATTGATTTTCTTTTGTGCTGTTAAAGTTGTTTCGTTTTCGAAATGAAAATCTCCTTGGTTGTCTAGATAGATTTGAGGTGTATGATCGCCTGCAGTGAAACAAGGGATATTGACTTTCCAGGTATCAGTTCCAGCGCCGTCATTGGTGATAGTACCTCCTGTTATTTCGGTTCCACCGATGTTTAAGGTTAGCTTGTTAGCATTTGATCCGAAGTTCTTTCCAATTATGGTGATTTCAGTATCGGCAGTATTGAATACTGTTGGCGTGACTGATTGGACCTACAAAAGTATATGATTGTGATTGTAACTGAATTCCTAAGTTGGCGAAGGACGCAAGTTTTAGTGCAAGGCTTTCTCAACCTGCTCCAGACTAATAAACAGTCAGCTTTGCTGTAGCGAACACTGTCAATTTTAAAATGGTGGTAACTCGACTAATTTAAATAATAATGCCAAGTTGAGAATGAAAATATTCAGAGAAAGAACCACACAAAATCAGGCTTCAGGTTATTTTCTTTTAAGGTGAGTCTTTCTTAGTCTATTCAACGACTTGTTATTTAATAATCTAATTTTCTGTCAAATATTCTGCATCAGTTAAAAAGGTATACAACGAAGAAGTTATAGCTTTAGCACTGAGTGAGTATAGTTCTCGAGGAAATAAAAATCAAGTGTTGAGAAGATTTAAAAAAAACGTTTACCCAAGGTGTGGCTGACATTGAATATTTGATGCTTGTAGATGAATGGTCTTGTTGTAATTGCATCGAATATGCTGAATCAAAATGATTGATGGTGAAATCCTGATCTGGTTGATTGTCAGCCCATGTATTCAGGGCTGGTAATTTACATTTAGCCTCTGTGTAGGTACTACCTTCTTGAATAGCACAAGTGCGCGATAAGCCTAGTTGTACGCTAAGGGTTGGTATGTTTAGCCCGAATCCGGTTAAAGTTAAGATGGCACCACCAGCAAATGAGGCTTTGTAGGCTCCAGATTTCGGTGAAACATCTGTGATAGTCTGTTGTAGGATAACTGCAGATTCGGTTGGTTTGTTGGTCTGGATGGACGTGTCACCTAAAAAACATCATATCGAATAAGAAAGATGCAGAGGTTCAGCGTGAAGCAACTCTTTCAAAAGAATATCCTTCTATTGTTAATTTTGACTTGTGACAATCCTGCACATAGCCAAAATAGTTTTTGAATTAAGCGCAATCTGCTGACAAAAAGTTAGACTGCACGCATCCCCTCTGATATGTTTTGATATAGGGGCTGCGTATCGTGTTCAAAATTCCATCCGAAAGTTACCTCCGTCTTTGGGTTTTTGAGTTTTAGAAACTTGATTAGTAATTTACATATATCTTTAAATTTCATTAAATTTCATTAGAAATTTAAATAGTTAGAGGTTAATACAATCGTTGGATTTCTGAAACTTTCAAAAAATTGAAAGGGGTAACTCTCGGACAGAAATTTTATACACGATACGCATCTCCTATATCAAATTCAATTCTGGGGATGCGCACAGCCTACCAAAAAAGTTTATAAATTAAAAAGTATACCCATACAGTCGTATTTAGATCTTCAATACAATAAAATTTATTGAAGAGAAAATGGACTAACTGGCTTATGTCATGTAAAATATCGTGCCTAATAAACTCTACTTGACCAGAAATAGGGTATATTATCTTTCTATTTTTAATACCCCTGTGTCACAGACCCGCTAGAAAGATTGACAAAAATTCGTCCCGGTGGGAAAATTTCTTAGAACTTCAGCCCCACTTGGAAATTAACTTTCATTTCATTCCCATTCGAAATTCAACGTTTAAAAATTGCACTTTAAAACCATTGCCACTGAACTTTTTAACTTTGGAACAAAGGAATTTCCATTGGGATTTCAATAGGAATTTTTATCCCCACTGAGAAAAAAAGTTCCACCGGGGTTGTGAGACAGGGGTGTTTTTAAGGGAAACCTATGGAAGCATTGTATACCTTTAGAATTGACATTGATTTTAACTGGTAACCATGCATTGATATTAGGTTCTTCAGAAGTATTCAAGGTGACTGTCAATTCTGTTGCCGTAGCTGCAGTGACTGTTGTCGTAAATTTACCCAAAAATACCACATTGTCTGAAGATGTGGTGCTGAATCCTGTGAAATTTAGAATGAAGATAAAAGTTACGATTTCAATACTTTTTTATGAAAACAATTCAATAAGAGCACGAGGCTGAAAATGGGACAAAACCTAAGAACAAATTAAGAACATTCTTAAGCCTCGGATTAAAACTACTAAGAAAGTACTGATTTTAACAGATTTTAAACCCATTTTATGTTTTTAAGTAAAGAAACTAAGCGTAGTATTATTATAAGAACATCGTTAGAACATTTAAGCCTAAAATTTCAAAAAATTAAGCCCAGCCTGAGCCAAAATGTACTGATTCTTATAAAAGAAAAGCGTATTTCGTCAATGAAGATAGCGCGAGTAAAAAATACAGACAATCTCAACAGTTTTTTGGCTTTGTTAGTGTTGAAAATTTCTACCGACATCTGATCACCTCTCTTCCGCTTTTTATAATATAAAGATTTCTCGCTGTCAAAACCGCGAAAATTAAATTCCCATGAAAAACGATTTTTTTGTATCAAGAAAATTACAAAGAGTTCCGGCTTACCTGTTCCTTGGATAACGATAGGTGCATTGACGTGTCTGTGGATAATACTTATCTGGTAATCCTCCTCTTGAAAAGCCGGTGAAGGTTGGTGTCAGTGTTTTCTTGTAAGTGTACGATAAGGAATTGCTTGACTCATGACCTAAGATGATAGTGGATGAGAATTCAAAGAAACGACTAAATCCTGCAGTAGCGGTAAGCACGCATAGCGCATGTATGATGCGCGATATTGCGCTTGTGCGCGGCAGGCAAATGAGTAACTGGTGGTACACCCTCCCTGATTGCATTCGTGGCTAGGGCCAATTTAGAACAATTCTAATTATATTTTTTAGCCAAACTCGTAAGGTCAGGATTATACTTTATCAATTCACAGCAAAATTTCAGCGGCTCGATAGCCCAGTGGTAAGAGGGTCAGGTTCCAAATCACGGATTAGATTACTTTAGTGGTTTGAATGGATGTCAGAACAACATTTTCAAAAGCTAAGTATTTTCGTTAAGTCAAAGCTATATGATACATAAAGCTATATGATACATAAAGCTATATGATACATAAAGCTAGGAAGAAGGTAAGGAATGGCTTTTCAAGAAAAACATACACCACCTGTTGAGGAGGTTTACACCCCCTTTCTGATTTGTAAAAAAAGCCGCCCTATAAAGGATATAATGATATGTTTGGAATTTCGATTCTAAGACTTTTTTAAAAAGGTGTCGAGAAGAGATAGATAGTCCCGTTAAACATTATCTGCTCTGCTCTGTAACAGTGCTCTTTTTGTTGGGTCTGAGTTGTTATAGCATTAATTCCTCAAGGTTAGGTCTGTATTCTAGCCTTGTAGAGACAGGCCTTTATATTTATACCAAAAGATAGGCAACCAAATAAATAAAATGGTTCTATATAGTTTATAAAAAGAAAATACATAAACATACCATTTACAAAGACTTTGATATCCTCAGAAATTGTATCAACATTTTCGATGACGGTAATTTTGCCACCAAATGCAAATTGTTCCACTAAAATACCACTGGTGAAAAAGTATTCTCCGGGGACTCGGAAATAGTGTCGGCATGGTCCATTTGCTGCAGGAGTGCAGAGAATCTCATTAGCGTCGTAATCGACTGGGTTTGATGTTTTGGCGATGTATATACCGAGGACAAGTCCCGATAGAGGATTGAGTGCCCAGTTGAACTATAAATCGAAAAAAACCATAGCTTTTTCAATATATCTCCACAACGCATTGTAGTAAGCCATATTATAATTTTCATAAATAACATATTGCGTTCACATAGAGTTGAAATTGAGATTTTTATAAATATTAGAGAAAACACCATGCATTTACCAAATTTCTAAGTAAATTAGACGTTCATTTTTGAAGTAGAAATCCCAAAGTCACCAAATAGCAGGTCTAACCATGAAACGAATCTAAGAACCATACCTCAACTGCGTCCCCAGCCTGGATGACCAAAGCAGTTTGATTCCAAGCATATCCTGGACCATAAGCTAAAACAAAAATTAGATATTAACTTATGGGGAAACGTGTAAAATACTTTACTATTTTAATTAAGAAATGCAAAATACGGTTCTAATGATCCATTGCTTCTACAGTGCAAAGAGTACCATTTATGTCTTTCCAGTTTTTTTAGGCCGTCTTTTTCAGGAATTCTCAAGTTTCAAGCTCACACAGAAAATTGTTTCAACGTCCATCTAACGTCAAGAATGAACGACCTAAGGACGACTGAGCTTTAAATAAACCCTGAAGAGAGTTTCTTAATCCCTAATCCCGGCCAACTAAAATCTTTAATCGGAGGTCTTATTCAAGCGGTGTGAATTGATCGTCGAGAGCGCTAAATATACTTTTCTTCGAATACTTCTGATGATATAGCGCCGCTTGACGTTAGTTTTTAACACTCCGATAACTTCTTTGCGGGTACCATTTCAAAAAAAAACACCGATCAAAGATGGCTGATGTACCTTAATCTAAGATTTATAAAGGTCAGTGACACCGACATAGCAAAAATGACTTACAATCATCAACTCCACTGTTGTCGATGGGGAAGATTTTGGACGCTGGACCAGTTGTACAATGGATAGCCGTATCGGTAACTTGTGTGATGTCACAATCATAAGGCCCTATCTGCACGTCAACTAAGCTGGAATTTGTACCGAAACCATTACCTAATGGATAAGATAAATTATCTTGTTTAGAAGAATTCAAAATAATAAAGATGAAAAATAAATTCTGTTTCAGATATAAATGAGTTGTTTTTTTTTGAACTTTTTTATGGAAAATAAGATGTCAACGAAATTATACTAATTTCCCTGACTTCCTTGAACAAAGCAAAGTGCATCGATGTAAATAAGTTGGTTGTGAAACTGTAGAGATTTCCCCATTACAGATTGCATATTCCAAACTCATTTTTTTTGTTTTGATAAATCTCAAGTATACAACATAAGAAAATTTCATTAACTTCTCACATACCCGGTAGGATCATATTTTTTATGGCTGAGGATTTCAATTGTTTTGTTTTCAAGTCAGAAAATTCAGTAATGGGAAAAATGGCATAATATTTTGAAGTGAGGATTGGTTTATTTGATTATTTTCAGTGGGGACAAAATTGGAGGATAATCCCCATCGGGGACGAAATGTTGGCCAATCTTTCTAGTGGGAAGGGTTCCCAGTGGGTCTGTGAGAAGGGGGTGGATGGATGCAAAATCATTTTCTGACATACCGTTGATGATGATGCTTCGTCCACCAGCCATTGAACCTTCATTCGCAGCTGCAACAACACCTTGACTATGAAAACCTATTGTGATGAAAAATAATAACTTATTATACGAACTTACAGAAAGAATAATCTAGGAACAAAAAATTCACTTTTTTTATTATAATCGCAAATTTCCTGGTACTACTATCTATTTAGTGGTATAAGTAAGACACTGAGGATTTAAAGGAAAAGTCCATATTGTGAAAGCGCCCATAGAGCATCCAGAGCTCAGCAATTAAGAGAAGGATCAAGTGTAAGGGGAGCAATCCAGGGAGAAAGAATGCCGCCCTTCCCTAACTTCGGGTGGATAGCTAGGTGTCTTTGGGTCACCTCCGACTGCGGTCGCCGACTTACTTTATTTTATATTCTGTTAATTAACGCACACTTCCTGCGAAATACGGAATCTCCTCTGTACCGATGTCTTACCCTAAGGCTTTTCTGCTCATACTCTCGGGTACCTAATAGTCGCCGGGGTGGGGGCGCTAATTAATTTTAACCCAGGACATTCTTATTCCAACCCCCTTCCCGCTCATTAATCTTTAAGATTTTTTCCAAACCCCCTGCTTATTCAAAACCCCCTGGCTATTAGGTATCCGAGAGTACACAAGTGTGGCGAAACTGGGTGGAGCAACTATGAAATTTTACCTGCAGATATTGGGCTGGGTGGTGTGGAACCAACAGCAATACTACCCATTGAGAGTTGGTATGTAAGTGTACTTGGGGCACTGTTACCAGCACTAGGTACCCAAACTTTAACATCTTTCGTCCCTACATCCAAAGATGGAACCTTGCATTCAATCTCAGTAGCCGATTGGTAGGTAGTCTCCTTACATTCGGTACCATCTACGGTGACCTTGGCATCAGTAACAAACCCAGTACCAGTGATAGTGACCAAGATACCTCCTGAAGGGGATACAGTACTAGGGGACAGGTTACTGATGGTAGGTGTCAGGCTGGCGTCTGATGTTAATGCATTGTTAATAGTCGACGATTGCCCGTCTATGGTGACCTATAAAAATTGTTTTAAAAAAGTTCAAAAGTTTTCGAAAACACCTATTATAGATATCAAATCTATAAATACTGTTCTAATGTTTTTGGTATCGTATGGTCTCGTATTTTGACAATCTGAAATGACAAACCCCGTTTAACCCTCCACGATGGTTTGTTGACGAATGCACTACGTCTAGGGATCTATTCAAAGTCTTTACCAGCCCCCATGCAAATTGAATGAGTCATTAAGGTTTGATTGGTGTTTTATTTAGAGAGCAAGAGGAAAATTTATTTCCTTAACTCGAACAAAATTGCATTTCCGTAGCGGGTTCGAAGTATAGAGACTCCACTGTATAGATCTTTTTGCGTAAAAAAACTAATTCTAACTTACCGAGACCGAATAGGTTCCAGCAGAAAGAGCTGGTGATTCACAAAGAATGGTTGTCATGGAAATTTCTTTAACAATGCATTGCGATGAATCAATCACAACATTGGCGTCTTCTTTGACGGTACCGAAACCATTTCCTGTGATTGTGAGATCAATTCCACCGCTGATTCCGACAGTGCTTGGTGCGATAGTGGATGCAACCATGGTATAGCTATATAATTAAACCAAAAAGAGTTATCTAGGCGCTTAAAGGACATCGTTTAGTCACACAGCATTATACAAAAGAAGGAAAAAAGTTCCCTCCCTCTTCTGCGCCCTGTGAGAACAAATTTTGGGAAATTCTTTTGTCATGTATGCGTTGTGTATGTCATAAAAAATAATTTGTTTAAGATTCAACACCCGATTTTAAAAAGTGCTGAAACGGTAGGTTCACCTACTTAAGACTTAACAGCGAATAAGCCCCCTAGGAGATAGGTACAAATGGAAGAAGCAGGATTAGCCATTCATTTGACCCTAAAACCTCTTTTTTAATTGAAGCCAATTTTCGATACTACAGCACAACGTCTTTCAGTGGTCAAAGTAAGGTTTTTCGTATGAGACGGAAAATGGATTTTAGAAAGCAAATTAACACACATTCTTGAAATTTTGGTTAACTATGCAGAATTTTGAGACGAAAAAGCCTCTTTACGTATATAAGTCATTGAGACGGAAATCCGTCTGGGACGAAAAACCTTCGAACACTTCCGAGGAACAGCTATGCTAGCGGCTATCAGCACACATCGGGCATCATTATGCGCAAAGTGGTTGGTATAGCTATCAGCTCCTTGGAAAATTTTATCTAGCAATATCTTGGATAGGAGCTCGTAAAATAAAGACATAAGAAAACCGTACTCATAAATTCTTAAATCTATCGCACCCCCAGAACAAGACTTTGTTAGCTCACCAGGCTAACAGTAAGTCTTTATGGAAAATAAGACTTACGTGAAAGTGATTGGTGTATCAGGATGTCTTGTTTCTCCTTTACTCAACACATTGATGTTCACTCTCTTGGTTCCTGCTTGAGAATCACCTGAAAAACGAAGATATTGATTTTTTTTAAATTCACCTAGCGAAAGTAAAATAGTCTCTTTCACTTAAACCTCTATAATTCGAAGGTCTCCTTAACTTCTTAACACGAGAGAGTTTTCTCGTCCCTTTAGTTAACAATGCCTTTTAAACATTACTCCATAACTCAAGATTTCCTTAACTCAAGCAAATTTGCGTCCTCGAGTTATGGACAATCAACTATATTAAAATCAGTTTTCTGTGATTTTTGCGATGGTAGTTCTCACAAATTTAACAATTGGAACTCATTCTCCGTGTTCATAATTATTTTTCTTATTTAATTTATAAAAATCGGATCAATAACTCTTGATAGACGGCCATACATCTTTCGCTGATTAGTTTTAACATGAACATATAAACGACTGGACATCTATCTTTTATTGTCTCTTTGAAGCGAGCTTCGTTGTCGCCTGTATTTCAAAATTGCTATAAAAAATCCGACAATATTCCGTCGTAATTTTATTTCTTTGAATTGTTTAGGTAAAATGATTGATAGAGCTTGAACATTACTCCTAATGCACAAAAAAATTATTTTCAAATTTTTTCACGAGTTTGCAATATATTTCATCAACTTTTTCAACTCTGAAATGCAGAATTTCAACTGCGTGTATACTTTTGAATCCCTTTTGTCACTCCAATAATTTTTTTTATGACTTGAAAAAATAGCTTGCCAAAGTTGAGAGCCTGTGTCATAAGAATATCGAAATTAGAATGTGACACTCTCTAAAATTTTTAGACACTTTTAAGTCAAAATTTGGAAATATTAGTCGGAGTTTTGACTAGCTGACGATGATTTTGCCTCTGTTATCTTTGTTATGATATAGATAAAAGACTTGAGAAAAGTAGAACAACAAAGACTGTCGAAATTTTGACGTTGTTAGCAAGGTATTCCCAAGAGGTATACCATCAGAATTTATTGTTTCATTTGATGATTTTAACGAGGCGGCAACGAAGCTAGCAGTGTTATCTTCAAAAATACAAAGGAGATGGATGTCCAGTCGTTTATATGTTCATGGTTTTAACAAAATAAACCACGGATAGCGAACAGCAGGAGCATATTTTAAGCATATACTCTAAGAATGAAATCAATTCTCGATAGACGGCCGTTTACCTTTCGGTAATTAAGGATAATTAGTTCTTACAAAGTAAACAATAAGGAATTCATTTCTGACAATCAACAATGGGTCTTACCTGCAGTACAGACAATAGAGGTCGCAGTGGCACTCGTCACTTCACATGGTACGTTTCCAATGAACACCAAATTCTTATCATTTCCAGCTTCACATCCTTCACATGTTAAGGTGACGGACGTTCCTCCCGGCCCTGATGTCGGCGTGATGGCGGAAATTTCCGGCGTCAAAGTTTCATCGTATGTATAAGAACATTGGTCACGTTTACAAGATGAGATGAAGCCGTTGATCTCAACATTCAGCTAAAGTTAAAAAGACAGTTTTAGAATATACAGTTCGCCCTTGCTATGTAATTCGAACATGAAAGAGTATAAATTTGTGCCTTTATTTGCTCGGACTTTGGAGCCAACATGGTGCAAAAGCAGAGCATCCAGCTACGGTTCGCAAGGTTATGGATACAATCACAAATATTGAGTCTCTTTAAGGGTCCAAAATTCACGAAAATCGAAATTTCCTCTCCCAAAGGGTCACGATTTTCCAAAATTTGGACAAAAATCGACTGAAAATGGACAAAAATTGTGAGAAAAGTCTCTATAAGGGTCCCAAAAACGTCGAAATTCAGTCTCTCAAAGGGTCCATTTTCGATTTTTGGCTTGGAAAAACCCGTCACCTCAAACTTAGTAACCCAGGCAAATCTCTCAAGACTTTTATTCTAAAATGTTTTTACCTGTGGTGTATTTTTCGGTAGCCGTAAAAATTCACCATGAAGCGGGCCGTACATGATGCCACCATCTTGCATGGTAAACACGGTAACAGATGCAGAATTTCCAATCAATGTTTGTGAGACAACTTTAAAAGGTTCAATATCACCATTTAAGTCATCGAAAAAGATTTCCCATTGGTAACCTGAGCAATCACCGAAGCGGTAAACAGTGACTTTGCCAGCTTTTGAGTTGGTTCCACCTTCGATTTTATCTTTCAAATCTTTGGCAGTGATGTCATGTGGAATATCTAAAGGTGAGATTGAGAATCACTCATTGATGAAATCTTCCATGGTTGGTCAAAATGAAAAGCGTTCACTTATTTTTCAAGGCAAACAAGCCTAAGGCTTTAAACATAACAATATATTAACTTAGCTCAAAGTTCAACTTTTATATAGTTGCTAATGTGTCGATTATCAAAATGCAATATATAAACAAATCAAAATGGATAAAATGACAGCCCAAATTTAAGGTAAAAAAAATGAATCAATAAAAAGAGAAAACCTCTCACAATAACAAACTTTTTCAGTGCTTTGTCATTGGCCCATACTTGACAGGTTAAAAGCTTAATTTTTCAAAGTATTCAGAATATCAAGAGCCATTTTACAACTCCAGAGTGTCAGTATTGGTTTTAAAAGGTGAAATTTACCAGCTAGATTATGTTTTACTCCATCTTGATCCGTGAATTCCAAAGTGAAAGTTCCACTCGTTCCAGAAGAAGCTTCCGAAAGTTTTTCAATGGTCAATGTATTTGAATTTTGTGTATACGTTTGTACGTTACCACTTAATGTTTTGGCCCAGGTTCGAATTTCAAACTCAGGGAAGGGATCTGAGGAGCAATTAGCTGGATAAAGATTGACAGTAAATTCTTGTCCATTTTCTTCAATCTCGATGTTTTTCACCCATGGAAATTCTAATGCTTGCTCTTGACCTAAAGGGATTTTTAGAGAAGATGAAAATGATAGTAATACAAAAAATGTGTAAATGAGCGTCTACATTGTAGAAATAAAGGAAATTGGATGTATATCTTCATGGACCCCGTAAACAGGGGGCTCTCAATTTTTTTGTAGAAGAAAATATTTTTAATATCAAAGTCATGTTTTTATCCTGATAAATAGTGTATTAGGGAGTAGGCCCCCTCATGGCTCACTGGGGCCCATGTTTTAGGCTCTAAACATATTCTCAAGAGGGCCCTTAAGTGAAAGGGAAGATTCCAACAAAAAGAGATTCAAATTGATATAGAAAATGCCCCTATATCAAACATGTCGTTTGAGCAAAAATCTCCCCGACCCCAAAAATAATTCTTGATATGCGTAAGTCAAGATGACGTCATATTTTTTAGCGGAAGCACCCAAAAAAGCCGGTTTTTGACCTCTGTGTTTCTATTTTTAGTAACAGAGAGAGGTCAAATCCCGGCTTTTTTAGGGTGTTTCCGCTAGAAAAATGACTTACGCATATCAAGAATACCGGGTGCAATAGCAGCCCATTTCCTTGAACACTGTTGTTTAAGGGAAGGATGAGGCTTCTTTAGCAAAAGATTGCAGATTAAGCGATGATAAAATATATCACCTTTCAATTCAGCCTTTCCTATCCAGACGTTATCAATATACGTATCAGCGTTGACGGCGCTCGTCAACAAACGAATACGTGATACGTAGATCTCATTTGCTTTATCTAATTTCAAACTGTTCATTAAATAGTTTTGTTGATAAACGGTATCCAGCAGATCAAAACATTGGAGATGATCATCATTGATGGTGATACCAAGTAAAGTATAATGTGATTCATGTATCAATTCCGTGTCTGTTCTGGTGAATTTGACGTCAATTCTGATGTTCTCAACTGGTCCAACATGAGAAAAACAGAACTGAAAAGGAAGAGTTGGAAGTGAAAGATACAACAAAGTTTCTAGATCTTTAGATCTTTCTTATTTATCTTGAGCATAAATTTTGATCTAATAGGCCAATTTGATGAATGACCCATCAAAATTTAAATCTAATTCTATCTTTCTTCTATCAAATGAATTGGTTCTCATAAATTTTATCAGACCTCGAGAAAATTCACTTGGAAGAGAGAAACATTTTTGTGACACACCCGGTAGATATTAAGCTATTCTGTCTTTTTCAAGCCACGGCAGTTACAACAAAATAATGCACCAACTGGCAATTTGTTCAATTTGAACAAAAAACTCGGGCCATCATAATAAAAAACAGCTATTTTCCAATCCTACTACGTATTATGGATACCATAGCATGGTTAACTGAAGAATTCTTTTATTTAGGCCAACATGAAAAGATTACAATCACAGTATATATTATATATATATCAAAATGTGGAAACTCTACTATCTAAACTGTAGGCAGGATCAATAAAAACCGAAAACTGTATCAAATAAGAGTGAATTTAACTAATAACTTCTGATTTATGCCGATTGGTTTTGCTAAGAAGGTCTCCACAGCCTGTCCTCTTTTTGCAATTGAATGTGATTTTTCCCATTCCTTATTAAAGATTAAATTTGAAACTTTCAACTTTCCATTATAGCAGAAATCAGAGCTTTTAAATTATATCTTACCCATTTATAGAAACGCAGATCGTATCGGCTGGGTGACGCAACACCTTCAGTGTTATAACTTTTGACATTATTCCAGACAGTCATGCTGCTTTGATCGTGAAAGTGCAAGGACCTTCGGCCACATGGAGCCTCTACCTCGGTCGATCGGGAAACACCATAATCGTTAGCTGCGTCTGGTTTTTTACTTTCGTAATCATTAAAGTAAAATGCGTCAGTGCTGGCTGTAAAATGAAAAGAAAATCAGAGTTTTCAACGATGATGCACATATTTATTTCATCACTGAAAATTGAAGACGTAACTTGTAACAAAGCAAAACATATCGAAACAGTTATGCTCCACTATTTTAAACGGAATAAACCTGCTCCGTTTTCTTGCTCGGAAACGTTCCAAAACTAATGTGAACACTTCCTATCTGTAACAAAAATCATGCCGAAGCGATGCTAAATCAGAACGTTTAAATAGTGTCTTTAAAGACCAAAGGTTTATTTTGAATTACAGAAAGGTAATTCAATGGCCATATCAACCCTTAAGGCCGACATGAGCGAAAACCTTTTGGCGTTCTTGTAAGGTCATTGGTCAAAATTGACGTAACGAATGAGAAAAGTATTCATTTTTTCATTTTTCAACCGATCAATGACCTTACAAAAACGTCAAAAAGTTTTCGCTCATGTCGCACGAAAGTGGAGACCGGCCTTTAACGCTTTTGAGGGGACTGGTAACGAAAATACAAGGAAAATTCTTCTCAACGACGTTATCGAACAGTGTATGAGTAGTTTGCACTCTACCGCAGAGACTCAGGAAAAACTCGGCTCTAGCACTGACCTTTATATATCCCTGGACCAAGTTACTCAATCCCCGCCAATCAATAATCTTTGATCGGAGTTTTTTTGAAACTGGTACCCTAATGGCGGCACTACTCAATAGTGGTGAAAATGCATCGAGAGCGCTAATTCTACTTTTCCTCGAATACTTTTGATGATGTAGCGCCGTTAGACGTTAATTTTTACATTGCAATGGTTTCTTCTCGGGTACCAATTCAAAAAAAACAACTCCGATCAAAGATGGTGGATATAAAACTTGGTCTAGGGACATATAAAGGTCAGTGGGCTCTAGAGGTTTGGCGGTGATTTGCTTGATTTAATTTAATTGCAGTCTAAAAATGTTGACACTTACTGTATGGGTCAATACTGAATGTACATTTCTTCTTCAAGACTTCGTTGATTAATTTTTCCATTTCATCTTTAGTTGGGTTGGCAGTTAAAATATTGGAATCTGATGTTCTCTCACCTAATTTGATTTTGATGTTAGGGGAAGGCCCAACAACTCCAGAAAAATCAAATTTCTAGAAAAAAATAGTGAAATAGATTTCATGAATTGAGAACTAAAGGTCCAAAAGTTATAGTTTAAGAGTACAAAAATCAGCAAACAATAATATGAAAAATGACTCATACAGAGAAATAAACAAATCTAGCTGAAATTAAAAGGATTGACCAATCTAAAACACATTACACGCTTTTTTTTAAAAGAATATCTATTAGAATGCTTGATGAAATCGGCCTAAAAATCAAGAATTTGACAACAGAACCTAAGAATGCCATTTTATCAATCAATATCGATACTAACCTAAGAATATTATAAGAATATTTTAGGATGCTTTTCCCCCAAAAAAGTTAAGAATATTCCATGGTGAACTGAAACTAAAAACTGAAAACACAACTCTTATAAAAAAGTTTGTGTCGCTTACCTGTGACAATGGTGTATCCGTAGAGCTGACGACAATCTTCTGCTTCTCGTCGCGCGCGATCTCAGGATAGTCGACTTGTCTTAAATTAGTTCGTCTACCAAACATGCCAAGTGCGAAATCATGGTCACCCCATCTCGAAGCGAAATAGGCTTTGTAGTAATAATTCTTATTGTGATCAAGCTCAATATAGTCAGTCTGTTGTTCATCTTCTGACCAGAAACTGTACGTTGTAGTCGTGGTTGCAATGACACGTTCCTAAAAGAGGTATATTAAATATAATTTAAATTTGAACAGCAGTGCGTGTTAGGCTGTTTGGCAGTGCTTCTTTTATAAAGACAATCAAGGCGATAAATTGAAAACACATTTATCTACAATGACAAAAATTAGAGTAAATGAAATTGATGTTGGTGTGTATATCAACAACACTAATCGGATTTGTCCCAAAGAATTAGAACTGAAACGGGTCAAAACATGAACAACTATCATTTCGTGACTTTTGACAGAATTGATTTTGGTTTGAATGATTTTAAAAAACGCACCGCATCAGTACTTGTATTTCCAAAATACAGATTAACACGATCATCCGCCCTGGCAAACAATTTGAAACGCCCTGAATAAGGTGGCCGTATAAATCCCTCATATTTTAAACAAATGGATTCGTGTGAAGGGACATCATATTGTCTTCTCTTCCATGTTTGGTAATGTTCTTGTTCATCGTATCTGGTGGTGATATTGGATTGTACTGGTGATGTACTGGTGTAAGATTCAACTTGATCTGCATGGTAGTTTTCACATCCGGACCAAATTTCTTCTATAAAACCTCTACCACCTTGATAAAACATAAAATAGAATGATAGAATCACAATATATCTAAACAACTTGTTCTGCATCATAGTTTTTACATCCTCTATAAAATCTCTACCACCTTGAGTATTTGATAATATGGTCGAGTTAAAATTTATCTAAAGTTTTTCTCCACATTTTTAAATGTGCTTCCTTTTTTGATACCGTGTAGAAACGTGTCAGTGGTACCAGATTTCTTCCCTTGAGAGTGGTTTTGATATAGCAAAACAAAAAAGCATGGATATTTAAAAAGAATGGACTTAAGTCTATATTCCATCTAATTTCAACCTCTTTAATTAACAAATCGGAGAAAATTAAATTAAAGTTACACTTGCTTAACCCTCGAAAACATTTCAACCAACTTTTCTTTGATTTTGAATTTTAAAATCAAGAATTACAAGCTGTTATCATTTCATCAACAAGGGTCGATTGATGAATAGCAATGTATCAAAAATTGGTCTGGTCTGGAAATTCAATCCCCAGAAAGATTTTCTTGTCAATTTTGAATCTATTTTCCTGGAGTTTCTAAAACATACCTGCATATTCATCCCCAGTGAAATCTGATGCTTGAGCTGGACTCGTTTTGCAAATAATCTCGGTAGCTGTATTGGATTGTACCTCACAAGGTTTTCCAGCAATATCAATCTTGATTTTATCTTTTGTGACTTTAAAACCTTTTCCTTTGATTGTTACCAAGGTACCTCCAGCCATTCCTCCAGTGTTTGGAGTAATGGATTCAATATCTAGAAACATCAAAACAATTTTGCTTGAAAATCTTGCAAAACAAAAGCAGAAAATAATTAAATAGTTCTATTTCTCCTAGATTAGCAATGCAATCAATTATCACCATCGGCTTTTAACTTTAATATGCTTTTCATGTTTTGTAACCAAAAAAGGATGGAAAGTGTGTGGAAAATCTCGACAAATTCTCGATGCATTCTGAACTAATGACACTCACCAGCATAAGTTTGAAGATTGAAGATATTATCTCTAGAATCGACTCTTTGAACGTATTTGTCTCGCATGCTACGTCCAGCCCTTCCACTGGTGATGAATGATACTTTCCAAGAACCTGTATTCAAGGAAAAAGTAATGTTGGAAGTATCATTTTAAAATAAGTCCTTTGAAAAACACAGAAAATGGAATATCTCCTTTCTTTTATTATACATCCTAGGGAAAAGAAAAAAACTGTTTTCTCATGGAAACTTAACAGAGGAAAATTATCCCTATATCATCAAACCTGAAACAAAATATTCTGTGAAGACTTTTTTCAGCCTACCACCTACACATATTACAGCGCCAAAGAAATCCTTCTTGAAATATGTCAAATTAATCTTATTTGAATTGTACAGAATTTATAAATATATCAAAGGAGCTAAGAAAAAATGTGTGGAATATTCCTTCTTATACCTGGAACTCTGATTTTTGGAATGCATTTGACCCAACCACGTCTTCCATAAACATCTTCTTCTTCGGTGTGATATTTACCAATCCTTAGAGATCAAAGAAATAGACTCATATTGCTTTCTAGATCACCCTCTGGGGCAATCTATATAGTATGCATACAGTGAGGGGAGAAGGGGTTTAGCAAAAGTGTACATCTATTATTTGACATGACATAATTTCTATTGTTCTCTGTGTAAAAGGGGGAGAGGCTGCAAAATATTTGGAAATTTTTGTATACATACTATATGGATTACCCTTTTATTCAATGTACACTCTACTTCATTTTCTCATCCTAATGCTTTTGATATCACTCAAATTAAAATAAACTAGACAAAAATCTTCATTTGTCAGCGACAAAAACATAGAACTTAAAGGTAGGCAAAAAGTTGCATTAAAATAGAAAGAAAGTTGAATTTTCCAAAAACTTACAGTTTGAAATCTTCATCAAAAGGCTCACAAATATCAGAGCCAGTGTACATCCTAAAAAATGAAATTTTAAATTTCATTCAATAAAAGCAGTTTGCCATAAATACAATATACCAAAAATGCACTTTTAGAAAGTCAAAATATTATTAATGGTCCTATATAGGTCTAAAAGTTATAATCTCATAACACAAGCATATTCCAAGCAACTTACTTTTTAAGCTCTTGTCCTTCTGGTTCAAAGCCATCATCCAATCTTGAGATTTGCCAAGAAACAAATTTTCCTTCCAATCTGATTGGTTCACCTTAAAAGTTACAATCAGTTCATATTAAAGGAAAATAGGCGCTGTGGTATAGTGGTCATTGACCTTGGTTGCTGCACAGGCGACTGAGGTTCAATTCCCATTCACAGCAGTTCACTTGGCAAGTGAATGAACCTTCGCCCGGGTCAACCCATGCCATGTGAGGGGAATTGGGTAATCAGTCCAAGGTGCTGACGGGGCAATTATTGAAAGCCTCCTGCAACTCAACCAAATAGAAAAATAGAAAAGAAATATTTCTAGATTTTAAATATTATATTTTGTCTATATATATTTAATTTTCTATAATCGAAACAAAATAATGTATCATTTAGTGCCATTGATCGATGATTTTGTTAAGTATCTTTTCTGGTTATTTGAATTGAGGAAAACAATTTAAGCTTTAATAAACACTTATTGAAAAATGTATACCTGGTGTAACAGCTCCCGGTGTAACACCTGTCAATACTGGTGTATAATAATCTCGGTACTAAAATTTTCATAAAAGACATAATATGAGTAATGAATAATAAAGAAAATAATAATGAACCACCATGGCGCAATGGTGAAATTTTTCTATTTAATGGTGAGGAAATAAAAATAACAAATAACAGAAGAAGAATGTATAGTAACATTTAAAACATACATAGAATCTGCAAGTTCCCCAACAAAAGGTTTGATGGTGACCACCATTGAGATCTGACAAAAGAGTGCCACCAACTTTGACTTGCAGGTCATAGTCACTATCTTTACCAAGTGACTCTTTCCTGAAATACCAATTTTAAAAAGAATTTCGAGACTTAACTAAGGCTTTGGTTCAAATCTAAAATAAAATCCTATAAAATTATTCATATAAAAGAATAAATCAGATTTTCCATAAACCCTGAGATTATAAGAATTTAAGACTCAAAAAAATAATCATGCTTATTGTTAGCTTTGATTTATCTGAAAAATTTGAAATTGAAGGAACTTAAAAATTGAAATATTTCGAAAGTGTCATTTGTCAAAATAAACACTTATAAATAAAGTATTATGTATTACATCCAAGTTACATTACATTCATGGACAGTGAGACAAAACATACTTACGGTGCTTCACAAGACAGCTTTGTAGTTGTTACATCTTGATCAATAACAGGACAATCTAAAGTTGCTTTTGTTGTTCGATGCACGAAAACAACTTCGTTTTTCTGGGCTTGTTGATCAGCTGAAAAGCCTGAAAATACAGAGGAAAAAATTAGCTAGCAGAAAGTCAAGCATGTCAAAAAGTTTTTCAATACTTACCCATCCTTCAGAATTTATAACAAAATCTCTTTAGAGAAAAGTATCTGCTTTTGATGTTCAAATGTCAAATGCTAACTTTGAAAAGATTTCACAAGGTGGAAAAACTTTGTTACAATCATGTTAATTTAAACATCATTTTTTTCCATTTTTTTGTTTGCTTCTTCCAAGGAAAGATTCAATAATAAACCTTTCCCATAATCTGCAAAACATTTGCGCGCCCATAATTTCATTTCTCTCCACTGTTTGGTCTCTAAATTTTTTTCTCAAAAATATATGGGTATTAAAAGTTAGAAGCTGAAAACCCACTTTCCCTGCTAACCACTTGCAGGCAAAACACATTCGTTTAATAATAATAATGATATATCTTTCTTTTTCAGGTCTATATGTACATTTAAAAATCTCCTAAACGAAAAATAACCCTAAGGGCTTTCGAGCTCGAAAGGACATGAAATGAAAATACTATGTACATTAAAAGGAAGTCTACAATGTGTCATAATGAATAAACAACAATAAACATTACAACAACAACAACAACAGATTTAATTAAATCTGTATATAAAATTGAATTGGGTGTGTAGAGAAGGAATAATACTTTATTAAGTGACGAACAGTCTTGATTTAAGTTTCTTGGTGAAAATCGAAAAGCTACTGGTGGATAAATCCAGGCAAAAATGGTTCCAACAATGAGGGCCATAAAAACGAATGGGAGAAGGAGAGTCAGCAAAAACTAAAGTTGTCAGTGAATTGGATGCAGGTTGACGCGTGCCAAGATTATGAATTGGTTTACTGAATAACATGTTAAGACTTTTAGGTGATATTTTATGGATGAATTTATAGATGAGTTTATTGCATTCTAGTTTATAGAGGGAATTGATGTTAAATGCATTTAGTGGTTTCATATTATTTTTATAGTAGATTTTTTCTATCTTGTATGATATATTGTTTATCAGAGAATTTAACTTACCTAGGCCCTTGGTGCTAGGTGAGCCCCAAGATGTGATACAATATTGTAAATGACATTGTATAAAAGCATGATAAAGAGAAGATAAACAATGAGGAGAAATTAAATAACTCAATTTACGTACAAGACCAGAGCCTTGTTTTACTTTGTTAGCTACATGATGGATATGAGCTTGCCAATAATTATTCCAAGATATTTGGTTGAGCTTACTCGTTGAACTTGGTTACCTGATATCAGAACATTGAAATTTTCAACTTGCTTTTTACCTGTGAAGAGAAGAAAGCAAGATTTTTTAATATTTAATGATAGCCTATTGTTCACCAACCAATTATTTACAAGTTGTAGTTCTTCATTGACCAAATTCTCTAGGGTTTGAGGGTCGTCATCGCATAAAAAGAGAGATGTGTCGTCAGCAAATAGGGTAAATGAAAATTTAGCTGATGACAAGGGAAGATCATTGATATAAATAAGGAAAAGTGTGGGACCTAGGACTGAGCCTTGGGGAACTCCGTATTCCATTTCAAGAGGGGTTGATGTTTCTGAATCAATACTTACAACTTGTTTTCGGTTGGATAAGTAACTTTGAAACCACTTGTTCAGTGGACCCCTTATTCCAATTGCATTTAGCTTACTTATGAGAATATCATGGTTGACTGTATCAAATGCCTTAGCTAGATCAAGCAGAATAGTACAGCAGATCTTTTTCTTTTTAATTTGTGAATATATTTCATCAGTCAACTTTAACACAGCATCTGAGGTAGACTTACCTGTCTGAAAACCAAATTGGTCTTGGCAGAGTATGTTCTTATCTATGAGGAACTTTTTTATTCTATGGTTTATGGCCTTTTCAAAGATTTTATCAAAAATAGGAAGAACTGAAATGGGTCGGTAATTTGAAATATCATGCTTATCACCATTATTTTTAAAAACTGGTGTAACTTTGGCAGTCTTGAGTTTTTCAGGAAATACGCCCTTTTTTACAGATTTATTGATGATAATAGCTAATGCTGGGCTGATTAGATCGCTGATTTCTTTGATGACGTTAACTGGAAATTTGTATATATCGAGGGCTTTTTTTGGATTTAGTTCTTTAATAAGGTCTTGGACTTCGTACTCATTAACAGGTTCAAAGAACATGCTTTGATTTGTGTGTTTGATGCCTGTTAAAGGGTTATTGCCTGTTTTCATGTTTTTGAGAAGGTTTGGTGCTACTTGTGAAAAGTGTTAATTGAAGTTTTTAGTAATTTCTTGCTTATTTTGTAGTTGTTTTTTGCCTCGATTCATAGTTTGTGGAAGAGATTTTGAAGAATTTCTTGAAAGAAGATGGTTTATTTCTTTCCATAGTTTTTTTGAGTTTGATCTAAACAATTCAAATCTTCGTTTTTGGTAGTGAAATTTACTGTTTCTAATTTCTTTGTTGATGGTATGTTTAAGTAATTGATAGTCTTCGAAAATCTCTCGGTTGCCTGTTCTTAAATAGATTTTATTAAGTTCTTCTTTTTTGGTAATGTTTTTTAGAATGGAATCAGTGATCCAGGGTTTACGTAGACGCCTTTGTTCTTTACGTGTGATAGGTTTTATTGGGCAATGCATTTCAAATAAAATTGATAATGTATTGTGAAGAAAATCATACATTTTTGATGGATCGTGTGTCTTCTCAATCTTATTTTTTATGCCTGTACTCAGGAGGTCTGAGCGGAATTCAGCTATGTCAAAGTTTTTGAAATCACGTTTCAGGATTTTATTTTTGATAGGTTTGGTTTTGACAGAAGGTAGAATTAAAACACTGAGATGAGATTTCCACTTATAAATTCACCGGAAACATTGTTGTGATAGATGTTGTCTATAAGAGTTGCATTAAGTTCTTTGTCAAATCTTGTAGGATGAGTAATATAGGGGAAAAGATAGTTTTTGAACATTAAATCTACATGATCATTGGTTTCTCTGTGTTTGCTAGCTTTGAGAAGATCAATGTTGAAGTCACCCATTAATATAATCTGTTTATTTTCTCGGCCAATCTTATTCAAAAGACTTTCCAGTTTTTCATTAAAAAGTTTGATTTTATTGCTTGGGTGACGATACACAACTCCAACAATGTAGTTACTTAGAGCACTTCCTAATTTTAGTTCAATAAATAAGGATTCACACTCAAAGTTCTCACCTGATTTCAATTCTTTCTCAAGGTCTCTTCTTCTATGATAGTTCAATTCCTCTTTGATGCACACAATCACTCCACCGTTTTGAGACTTACCTCCAACACTTTCTAATGGTTGATAGCCAAGAAGCTCTTGAGGGTCAATTGGTTTGGATGGAGAGTCCCATGTTTCAGATAGACCTATAACATCAAACTTGTAGGGTGTTTGAGAGAGAATAGTATCAAGTTCATTAAAATTTTTGTCATATGAACGGATGTTAGTATGAAAAAAGCTAATGTTTTCATCCTCATTTGTAAGTGTTAAGAGTTTGTTTAATCTGATTTGTTCATAGTAGTTAAAATTAATGTTTATGTCAGTTTCAGGATCAGATGGATCAGAGAAAGATATTTTTGGTAGTGTTAGTTTTAATTCTGATATTTTTTGACTGAGTTTTAACTGTGTTAAACGTTTATGTCTTTGTTCAGAATTGTTATTGGATATTTCAGAAATGAGTTGGTTAGTATTAAGATTTTGGAATGGGAATGTGAGGCAATCACTGCATGACCATGTGGCTCGATTAATCTCATTTAATGAATTAATGTTTGTGCATTTTATATGAAGGAAGTGTTTACCTAGTTTACATTCAATCTTATCATTATGGTTAATGGTTTTAAGGCATTTAGTGCAGTTATGACATGGTTGCTCTCTATGGTCTATGGATGAGTTAAATTGGTCAATATGGGCATTCGTTACATTACTGAATGGAATGGAACAAGATATGCAGATTGGACAAAAGAATGGGTGTTCACTATTGGCAAAAAGAGTGAGCTGACGTTTAGAAATTTTGAAGCATTTAGCATGTATCCAGGTGTTACATAGGTCACAAAAAATACAGTCATTCAGACAAATAAGTTTGCACTTGTGGCAAATAACCGATTCTATAGTGGTACCCATCATATGAATTTACTAATGTCTGCTATTGCTTTTACAGGTTTGATATCAGAGTTTTCATTTTTTCTTACCATAGTTACTCCATGGACTGTCCAAATAAACTTGTAACCCTTGTCTTTGAGTTGATTTCTTGTGGTTTTAAATATGTTACCGTTGATTCTCGTTAAACTCTCGTTTATGTAAATTTTGTTGTTTTTATCAAAACCAATGTCTCTGGTTGTTTTTCCTTTCAATTTGTTACGGTTCCTAAAAAAGAGATTCCGCGTTCGTCTAGATAAAAATTTCACAATTATTGGTGCATCTGGTTCTGTTGACGTTCTATGACTGATTTCTATGTGGTTGGTGTTTAGATTTAGTCCAATTTGCTCAGCTATGTCCAGTACAATTTTGTCTGTATCCTCATTATCTTTCCTTGGTACTCAGATGTCCACCATATTTCTACGACCATATTGTTCAAGATCATTGGTGCTGGCAGCTGTTTTGTTGACAATTTTCTTTAGGTCATCAAGAGACTTTTTTAGGTTCAAAATATCAATAGAATGTTCATTGTCAGATTTTACCAGTTTGGTTAGGCCCTGTTCAACTTTAGCTACTTTCTTTTGAGACTCATCAAACTTCTCACTAATGTGGGTCTGGGAAGCAACAATTCCGTTCACGTTATCGTCTAAGGTTTTCACATTATTGTTCATGGTTTTCATATCGTCATTCAGGATTTCGATTCTACCATAAATATTTGCAATTTCTTCATTAGTTCTGGCTTCCATAGCATCCAGCTTTTTCAAAATGTTTTTGTTTTGCGAGTATATGTTTATCATCAAGAGTTTAAAGTCAATCGGTATTTTACCTTCTACATTGAAACTTATTTCTTCATCTCCAATTTCTTTCATAATAGATTCCAGGTCTTCATTGAGAGTATTGGCAGATGTAATGTTGGTTGTCATCTCTTGTTTCTCAGTGCGTTGTTGTTGTTTCTTGTTGTTGTTGTTGTTGGTGTTGTTGTTGTTGTTGGTGTTGTTGTTGTTGTTGTTGTTTGACATCATTCTTCCTTTTTTTTGTTTTTAGTATTTTCCTCTAAAATCTTATACTCAGTGACTAAATGGAATGAGTATTTTTTATCTTTTATATGTTTATTTTTTACCCTCCCAGAGAATTTTATACACAACCATGGAGCACATATTTTCCCAGGCCATTTCTGAGAAGTTAGAATTCCTGAAAAGGTGTACAGTATTTGGGTTGTCACTTAAATCTCTCTTCAATGTAAATGAACCTTAGCTAACTTATCTAGTACTCTTCCTGCAATTTGAATTTCGGCGACTTTTAGTCATCGATTGGAAAAAGCTATCAATTGTATCAAGTTGGGAGTCTGGGTTATCCAGCAAAAAATTCCAGTTCTGTTTGGGAATAGACCTTTTTTCTAAAGAGGCAGCCATATTGAATAATTATGTACTCCAGCATAAAAATAATGATACAGCCATGCATAATTACTGTATCATGCATATTTTAAAAATTATGCATGGCTGTATCATTGTTTTTATGCTGGAGTACATAATTATTCAACATGGCTGCCTCTTTAAAAAAAAGTCTATAAGCAGGATCACCTCTCAGGCAACAACAAAATAAAAAAGGGGTATGTATGAGGGTTCTGTTTTACAACTTTACAGAAATCTTGGAAATGTTATTTTTTTTGCTAGAATTCTGAAATTTTGATTCTATGTCTAATTTGTATTTGCATAATAACAAGACATACGCTTATTCTGAGAAGAGAGCTAATTCTATTTCGAAAATACTGAAAAGATTTTGTAAGCAAGACCCGATCAATCGAACTTTTCGAACCAATCGAACAATCGAACTAATCGAACTCCATCGAACGATTAAAGTTCGATTAAAAAAATTAATCGAACCTAATCGAACACTCACAATTTTTGAAGCAATAGCAGTTCGATTAGTTCGGTCAGTAAAAAGTTCGATTAGTTCGATGATATTAAATCCTCATATATCTTCCCTCGCTTGCAAAAACTTTGTCCTGGCACGCGACAGTTCCCGTACTTAACAGCTTGACGTTTATTGTACCCGGATGGATATTTGTCTATCCGGAATAAAGTCCGTAGCCCCCTCTGTTACGATTTCGCGCGCAGCCGAGTGGCAGAATACTACGCCCCAACAAACCCCGCCTCTGGCGCTATAAGGATACAAGAAAAGTGTGTAATCCGTTATCAGAAGTAATTTCCCAATTTACATTCCGAATTTGGCTTTGAAAAGAAGCTAATATATGGTGGCGGAGCAGCACAAACTTGTCGAACAAAATTGGTTTATCGAAGTGATCTTTTAAAAATTTTTGGAGTTCGATTAATTTTTTTAATCGAACCTTAATCGTTCGATGGAGTTCGAGTAGTTCGATTGTTCGATTGGTTCGACAAGTTCAATTGATCGGGTCTGGTGTAAGATTTCAGAAATTCCTGAAGAAACAATTTACTTTTAAAAAAAGTGGGTAAATTTGTATAAAAGGTTACCTTTTCCTTTGATTGTGATTCTACAACCTCCTTCCACACCACATGCATTTGGTGATACACTATCAACATATCTTTGCCCTCGACAATCTGGAATATAAGTTGTGAAAAATTTGCCAAAAAAAACACGATATTTCGGTTTCACATGTTTTTTTTTAGTTTTCGCGCCTTTTAATATTCCCGCGTAAAATGTACTCGAAGCAGATTATAGTTAGTTATTGCCACCGCAACGAGCGCAGCGAGTGAGGAGGCAGTTATAGTTTCAGGCGTAAGGAATATTGGACTGGAATCTCGAATTTTTGCGTTTTTTGTTTCGTTTTGTTTTGTTTTGTCGCGCAAGCACGTCCGCTGTTAGCCCCTTCCGTAAATATTCGGTACTGTTGTTTTTCTTTGACAGTATTTTTTATGGCAAGCGCCGCGGGCATTTTACTCTGCTTTTTGCCTGGGGTTTTTATTTCGCCTGATCCGCTTGCATGAATTCTGTCCGATTCTTGATGTGCGTAAGTTTGATTACGTAATGATTTTCACCAAAAAGTAAAAAGATTACATCAAATCCAAATTTTTTTACCAAATATGGTTAAAAGGTTAAATCATTACGTAATCAGACTTACGAATTGGTCAACATTCAGGAAAGGTGTACATGCGTGGAGGAATCTGGAATCTGGAAGTTTCTTAAAGTTTTTAGACACAAAGCTCTCTCTCCTGCAGTCAAAACGCATTTACTTTTGACTTTAGGAATAAACAAGATATATATATACATACTAATCAGTGAATTTGCTGACAGTCAAATTACAATCTGTCTCCTGTCTTAGACATTCAGATTGATTCATTTTTCGACCAAAACAGTTTGTCCCGGACGTTCAAACTGCCACAGTTCTGAGAGGAAACTCAGGACTGGGATAAACACTGTCAAACGCAGTTTGAGTAGCACCCTCAAGCTGATTGAAAGTAAATCAAAGTAAAGGAATTACAATAACTTATATCATAATTTGTTTGAAACAAGGCCGGTCTGATATCACACTGAGATTGCAATAAAAAAGGGACAAAAAGGCTTGATAAAGGCCGTTCCGTGAAAATTTAAAATAGCACTTGAAAATCAATTTGTTTTGAATTGAAAACTTTTTACGGTCATGGAACAGGAGGATTTATTAATTGACTTAGATACAGCATTGAGTGTTGCGCATTTCCAAAATTCATGTAGAACAACTCGCGGTCGTACATATTCTTGCGCTGTTGATTGTTTTCTCTCGAAATAAGTTACCGCCTGCTTCTTCCTGAAATTAAAGCGAAACTCTCATTTGAAGAATTAAGTGAATTCTTTTATTTGCTTTATAAATATAAGTGGTTCGATGGAAATTCCAATTGAAAATGATATCACTGATGTCAAAAGTAATGCGTTTAGACTGCTTGATGAAATTCCTGAACCAATATGGTCAAAAATTATTGAAAATTGTGGTACGTATGCTAGCAGAAATAGTGATGCACAGTTTACAGAGCTTTTTTCAGATAACCTTTTCAAGACATTATCAGAAGGAGAAAAAGATTGTTTGAAACAAGATTTGATGTTCGAGGAACTTGCCCTGTTTGTAATAACGAGAGACAAAGTAAGACAGGTATCATTGTCGCTCTTCTTACAGACTTTTTATACCCAGGATAACGATTGACCCAAACAACTGGCCAGATTGTGTGAATAGAGCTCTTGATCCAAGTACAGAAGTTTATTGTAATATTTGTTCTGTCAATATTCCTGCCCAGCATCAATCTGTTGACCTTCCATGTTATTTGTTGATAGAATTTAGTTCTACAATTCACAACAGTTGTAGATTCTTGGATCAGATTATAGTTAAAGGGAATACCTATAAATTAAAAGCTGTTGTTCGAAATCTAGGTTGCATGTGGCTTATTTATTGAAAACAAATGGGTGTACATTGATGATTTAAAGCCTGACAAAATATTTTACCAAAATATTGATGCAATGTTTTCAGAAAATGAAGGTGGATGGTTTTTTGCTTTTTATAGAAAAACTGTTGAGGAGATAGATTTTGTGGTGCATGATGCAACTGCTAATGTTGTTGATAATTCTAATCCACAAGAAACTGTCAATAAGGAAAATATTGAAACAGACAAAATTAAAAAAGAATACCCAAACCGAAAGAGAAAATTTGTCAATTATGAAGGTCTTTGTGATAGCAGTAATAAAAAAGGAAAATTTGATGATTTGTTTAAAGCAATTGACAAAAAAATTGTTCGCAAAAATAGTAAGGTAAAATATGACCCTTTGAAACGTAAATTACGACATCAAAAAGTTTTATTGACCCTGAAAAAGAAATGACCAAAACAGTTTGTCCCGGACGTTCAAACTGCCACAGTTCTGAGAGGAAAATCAGGACTGGGATAAAACTGTCAACGCAGTTTGAGTAGCACCCTCAAGCTGATTGAAAGTAAATCAAAGTAAAGGAATTACAATAACTTATATCATAATTTGTTTGAAACAAGGCCAGTCTGATATCACACTGAGATTGCAATAAAAAAAGGGACAAAAAGGCTTGATAAAGGCCGTTCCGTGAAAATTTAAAATAGCACTTGAAAATCAATTTGTTTTGAATTGAAAACTTTTTACGGTCATGGAACAGGAGGATTTATTAATTGACTTAGATACAGCATTGAGTGTTGCGCATTTCCAAAATTCATGTAGAACAACTCGCGGTCGTACATATTCTTGCGCTGTTGATTGTTTTCTCGAAATAAGTTACCGCCTGCTTCTTCCTGAAATTAAAGCGAAACTCTCATTTGAAGAATTAAGTGAATTCTTTTATTTGCTTTATAAATATAAGTGGTTCGATGGAAATTCCAATTGAAAATGATATCACTGATGTCAAAAGTAATGCGTTTAGACTGCTTGATGAAATTCCTGAACCAATATGGTCAAAAATTATTGAAAATTGTGGTACGTATGCTAGCAGAAATAGTGATGCACAGTTTACAGAGCTTTTTTCAGATAACCTTTTCAAGACATTATCAGAAGGAGAGAAAAGATTGTTTGAAACAAGATTTGATGTTCGAGGAACTTGCCCTGTTTGTAATAACGAGAGACAAAGTAAGACAGGTATCATTGTCGCTCTTCTTACAGACTTTTTATACCCAGAGATAACGATTGACCCAAACAACTGGCCAGATTGTGTGAATAGAGCTCTTGATCCAAGTACAGAAGTTTATTGTAATATTTGTTCTGTCAATATTCCTGCCCAGCATCAATCTGTTGACCTTCCATGTTATTTGTTGATAGAATTTAGTTCTACAATTCACAACAGTTGTAGATTCTTGGATCAGATTATAGTTAAAGGGAATACCTATAAATTAAAAGCTGTTGTTCGAAATCGAGGTTTCCACTTTGCATGTGGCTTATTTATTGAAAACAAATGGGTGTACATTGATGATTTAAAGCCTGACAAAATATTTTACCAAAATATTGATGCAATGTTTTCAGAAAATGAAGGTGGATGGTTTTTTGCTTTTTATAGAAAAACTGTTGAGGAGATAGATTTTGTGGTGCATGATGCAACTGCTAATGTTGTTGATAATTCTAATCCACAAGAAACTGTCAATAAGGAAAATATTGAAACAGACAAAATTAAAAAAGAATACCCAAACCGAAAGAGAAAATTTGTCAATTATGAAGGTCTTTGTGATAGCAGTAATAAAAAAGGAAAATTTGATGATTTGTTTAAAGCAATTGACAAAAAAATTGTTCGCAAAAATAGTAAGGTAAAATATGACCCTTTGAAACGTAAATTACGACATCAAAAGTTTTATGACCCTGAAAAAGAAAAGGCAAAATATGAACCCATAAAACGAAAAGAACAGTATCAAAAATCTTACGACCCTGAAAAACAAAAGGCAAAATATGAACCCACAAAACGAAAAGAACATTATCAAAAATCTTACGACCCTGAAAAACAAAAGGCAAAATATGAACCCACTAAACGAAAAGAACAGTATCAAAAATCTTACGACCCTGAAAAACAAAAGGCAAAATATGAACCCACAAAACGAAAAGAACAGTATCAAAGATCTTACAATCCTGAAAAACAAAAGGCAAAATATGATTCTACAAAGCAAAAAGAAAGCTACGATCCAAAGCAACGGAAAGAAAAATATGATTCAAAGCAGCGAAAAGAAAGATATTTATCCGAAAAACAAAAGAAAAAATCAAAATCTCAAGAAACAGACACTGACATTAATATGAGTAAAAACATGAAAGATTTTCAGAAATCCATGAAATTCTCAATTGCTCAATGTGAAACATGTTTTGAATCGTGGCCGATAAAAAGTACCTCAAAAGGAAACTCAGTTGATGATTATATTTGTACGCGTTGCAAAAGAGACAAAGGAACTCCAAAAAAGTTCAGTGCTGAGAATAATATGAAACCAAGTCCAGTGCCAGAAGCACTCAAAGGTCTTACACAAATTGAAGAAATGCTTATTGCTAGAGCTTTTCCTGTAATGCAAGTGTACACCCGACCAAGAGGAGGTCAGAGAGCTTATAAAGGTCACGTTTTGAATTTGCCTCACAATGTACAAAAAATTGCAGATGTTCTACCAAGAGAGCCTAGTGACATTCCTATAATGATTTTTAAAATAAATGGGAAAAATAATACCTCAAAAGAACTTGTTGTTAGACGTGAAAAGGTTTTACAGGCATTATTATGGCTGACAGGAAAAAATGAACAAGGTGAACCTAATAATTTTCTATATAGTGAAATCAATATAGATATGGAAAGACTACAAAAGCTGCCTGAAAACGGATTCATTGATTTACCAGACTTGCACGTAAAAATGAATGAGAAAAATGATATTGAGTGTGGTGAAGAAAATGAAAGTGACGAGGAAAATGAAGATGTCAGTGAAAGCGAAGAACTACCAGATTTTGGTCCAAATGATGATAACAATGAACGTGTTTTTGACGAAAACACTGAAATGAAAAGTTTCTTACCATCTAAACTAAAGAAAGCAAAGGAAGCTGACTTAACAAAAAGTGAAATTTTGAATACAAAAACTGAAGTTGATATAGGAAGTACTCCACTTAGTGAATTCAATACACCCTACTTAGCAAGTCTTGCATTTCCAACATTGTTTCCAGACACAAAAGGTGACCCAACTAATCCTGCAATCATAAGGGAAATAGCAAAAAGTGAATCAGAGAGTTTTGCTGAAAAATTGAAACATTTAATCAAATTTGCCGAAATTGATGACAAAGGAAAATGGTTTTATAGATTTGCATCTCATCCAAGATTTTCCTTTTGGGGCTTCAATATGCTGTATAGAAAAAGATTGATTACTGTAGTCAAGGAAATTTTTTTATCAAGCAAAACCCAGGTGAAGCTAATTTGAGCATTGAAGATTTACAAGATCTTGTTAGGGATAATGATCACTACGTAGTAATGAAAAAACTACAAAGATACTCAAAGAATGTAACAGGTACGAATGCCTATTGGTGCGATGTCAAGGAAAAATTAAAAGCCACAATAACACAAATGGGCACGCCAACTATATTTTGGACATTGAGTATGGCTGATTTTCACTGGCCAGACATTCATGATTTATTTTCTTCAAATGACGAATCTGAATCTGCTGATTTTAGACAAAACATTGTTGATAATCCTCATATAGTAGATTGGCTCTTCACTGAACGAGTAAAAAGTTTTGTAAAACATTGGTTATATGAATCTCTAAGTGCAGAATGGCATTGGTATAGGTTTGAATTTGCTGTTATGCGTGGTTCTATACATTGTCACGGTTTAGCAAAATTGAAAGATGATCCGGGAATATGTGAGTTGACTGAGAAGGCTCTGCAAGGTTTTTTGGCTCAACAAACTTTATCAAATCAAACAGAGATTGACCTTGAAAATAATACTCTTTTAAATCTGGCTGTAATCGAGGGAAACAATGCTGAAAGGCAAATCTGTGATTATGTTGATTCTTTAATGACAGCTATGAATCCAATTGAAGGACCTGTTGATGAATGGGAAAAGCCAAATGTTCATCCATGCAAAAAAAGACTTGAGGATATACCTGAGGAGGATTTAGAACAAGATTACATAGATCTAGCAAATAGCGTGCAACGGCATACAAAATGTAGTTCAGCCTATTGTCTAAGAACTAAGAATGACAAACAGGAATTTCGTTTTAAATTTCCTTTTGAATGCTGCGAGAAAACACATTTAACCTTTGAAAAAGTAAAATTGAAGAGAGGCGGTGAAAAGTATGTTCCAAACATTGTTCTGAAAAGAAATGATCCTAGAATGAATAGACATCAACAACTTCAATTACAATCATGGAGAGCTAATTGCGATATACAAATTATCCTTGACCACAATGCTTGCTTGAATTATATTGCTAAGTATGCGTCAAAAGCAGAAAAGATTTCTGATGTCGCAAAAGAAGCGTTTACATCTGTCATTGGTAATCTTTCAGGAAAGGAAACTTCTGGTAATATTTTTCGAAAACTGATTATCAAATCTGTCGGTGAAAGAGACTTTAGTGCTCAAGAAGTAATGCATCAAATTATGTCTTTGAAACTACATTGCTCTTCATTTGATGTTGTAAGTTGCTCTCTTGAGGGATCAAGACAAATGAAAATTGACAATGATGGCGTTGAAACCAAAACCTCTTTCTTAGATGATTATGCATCCAGATATGTTTATGAAGACAATGAGATTAGGCAAAGTAACCTCATAGATTTTGTTTCGAACTGGAAAATAAGTGCTAAAGACAAAAAGATTCAAAAGAGGAAAAAGGCAGTTGTTGTTCGTACTTTTCCAAATTATAGTCCAAACCCAAAGAGTGACAGTTATCCTTTGTTTTGTAAATTCCAATTGATCAAGTACAAACCATGGAATGATTCTGTAGACAGTCTCTGGGAAGGTTTACAAGCAACAAATGAGACATATTGCCAGAAATGGAAAGAATTCATTAACAGCTCTTTAGGAAGAGAATTAGTTCCAAATTGGAAAAGGCATTACATCAATGCAAACAATTTTGAATATCAGGTTGAGGATGAAGAAAATGAAGAGGAAGAAAGTGAAAATATTTTTTTACGTGAAGATTGGATGGATATAGCAGACCTGAATACCATGCCCAATAATGTTTCTACAGAAAATCAACAATATTGGACTGATTCTTATGATTCTTATACTCAAGATCAAATTAATGCAATGCCCTTTTGGATTGAAGAGAAAAAAAAGACTTTTGAAAACGATAATCCCACAGATTATAGTCAATATCAAGTTGAGAACTTAAATGCAGAGCAGCTCCAAGCTTACAATATTGTACATGATCATGCTCAAACTATAAATGCTGACCCTTTACAAATGATAATCACTGGGATTGCAGGAAGTGGAAAGTCATATTTAATAAATTGCATTAAAAAGCTCCTTGGCAAAAAGTGTTTATTGACATCTTATTTTGGTATTGCTGCCTTTAATATTAATGGAAGAACCTTGCACAGCACTCTCAAATTGCCAATTCGAAGCAAGTTAAAGCATGAACTGAAAGGAAAGTCACTTGACAATTTACAAACTGGCCTTAAAGACATAGAGTATATTATTATTGATGAATTCTCTGTAGTAGGCCAAAGATTGCTAGGCTGGATAGATAGTCGCTGTCGTCAAGCAACAGGAAAATTAGAAACTTTGTTTGGTGGAATATCTATTATATTAGTAGGAGATGTTGCACAGTTACCACCAGTCATGGATGATGTATTGTACCATTCTTTTCCAAAAAATGAAATTGCAGTTGCAGGTTATCTGGCCTATTGTTGTTTCAGAACTGTCGTAAAACTTAAAGCAAATATGAGATCTGCTGGTGAGGATGAGTCACAAAAGAAATTTAGAAAAGCTTTGAAAAATTTGAGAAATGGAAAATCAACAATGGAAGACTGGAATTTTTTCTTGACCAGACAGCCTGAAAAAAAACCCTGTTGACTATAATAAATGCATCAGGCTATCCTTTGCAAATGAAGTTGTCAGAGAACATAATGGGAAAATGTTGGATTCTTTACAATCACCCATTGCAGTCATTAAAGCAAAAAATACTCCACCAAGTGCGTCAAAATCATCCTCAGAAGAATTTGGTTTAGCAAATGAAGTTTTCCTTGCCAAAGGTGCCAAAGTAATGCTTACAAGAAACTTGTGGTCAGATGTGGGACTTTGTAACGGAAGTTTAGGCATTGTCAAAGACATAATATTCCAAAGAAACCACTTGCCACCTGCGCTCCCTATAGCTGTTATAGTAAAATTTGATAGATATACAGGGCCAAGTTTTTTTGATGACGAAGATAATTGTGTTCCAATTGTGCCTATTATAGAAACTTCATCTGAAGATAACGTACAGAAAGAAAGAATGCAAATACCTTTGAAACTTGCATGGTCGATAACTATTCATAAATCTCAAGGTCTTACATTGGATAAAGTTGTAGTGGATTTGGGAAAAAAAGAAAGCATGGATGGTTTAACTTATGTTGCATTATCACGTGTGAAAAAGCTAAATGACATGGTAATTGAATCATTTCCATTCGAAAGAATCAATAAATTGAGTGACGGTAAAAGATTCAAATTTAGAGTACGCGAAGAAAGCAGACTAGAAGAATTAGCAGCACGAAACGAGCCTTAGAAGTAATTAGATGGAATAATTTAGTATATGTCATGTCAAAATCATTGCACGGGGGGGGGGTTCAGGGCAGGGAAGGGTATTTTGCAAAAAGCAATATTTTCTTTTATTTTCTCCTTTATTTTCTCTTCCTTTGAAATACATTCTTATCAAACGAGTGAAATTATTTAGTACTTTTTTCATGAAAAAATTGATGAATTTAAGATTAGAAAGATTTCAAATCTGGTCCAACTACAGGGTGTCCTATGAAAAATTCCCCAGAACAATAGATGAAAACTTTCTTTTGTTTCAAGAGAATTTTTCATGGGATACTCCTGGATACTCTGTACTTTAAATATCTTGATCATGAGTAGAGAAGCCTTGCCTAGACTTTTCAAATCCTAACATTATTTTTTTAATATTTTTATCCTAACTTATAGAATATTATATTGTTTTGTAATACATGAATTTTTTTATTATCTTTATAATACATTTGAAGGATATTATATTTTTATACAGATTTATTGAAATTACGTATTTTTTATGATTTTGTACAAATTTTATTTGATTGATCGAATTTACATTTATTACTTCCAAGTTCCAAGTTGATTACAATAATGTGAATGTGAATTGATGTTTAATCTTTACCACAGAACAATAATGAACAATGATAAAAATGATAATAGTAGAACAATGAATGAATATGGACAAAAGTGATTATTTTTGGTGGTTGAATTGGCAACAAAATTCCGCTGTAACTAAATAATTCAACAATCGTCATTCAGCATACTCTACTCCCAACAACAATGCTTAAAAATCCTGTATTATGGAACTTTGACAGTAAGTACAAATAATTTTTTCATTATGTACTTTTATAGGACTTGGTTTTATTAATCTTTTATGTTTAACCTGTGTTCTTGTTGATACTTACCAGGCACTATTTGGGAAATTAATATCAAAAATTGAAAGAAACTCGTGAACTATTTTGAGGAAATTTTAGTACACTCACCATATTATCATCTAATTTCATGTTTCTTATTTTCCATTTAAGCTTATCTTATGAAAGAGGATTCATTTACTTTGACAACGCAATATTGCCTCGTTACTGCTACGATTACCACGTTACGTCATCATTTTCCATCCTTCTACACGATATTGCTGTTACAACTGCAAGATAACTGGCATATCAATTTTGTCCATGAGATCCCTTGTCATGCCGTCGGAAAAAGTCCTGGATACGCTATTTCCTGTTAATTCCTGGTTTCTGCTCATCAATATTGCCTCGTTACTGCTACTATTACCAGATTACGTCATTTCATTTTCCATCCTCTACACGACGCTGTTACAGCTTCTAGATTACTGGTAAATCCTTTTAATGTAAAAAATTATGGATCACGATATCCTTTGTTAAACCGTTGGAAAAACTTTTAAGTACGTTGTTACCTGTCAATTTTTGGTTCCTGCTCGTTATGTTTCTGGCTCATAGCATTTCTTACTTATGCTGTTTGGTTCTACTATGGGTCATTTATATTACAAATCGATTGGAATATAGTTGCATGTCTTTTGAGTGTTTTAGTATCTGTAATTGACTCTACCTGGACACTTTTGCTAATGAATATTTTAAGATTCGTATTTTACTATTTGTAAAAGTAATTCACGTTTTTAGAAAAAAATATATTTCATTTATATTAGCTTTATCGTTGATATCTCAAAGAAAATGCTTTTGAGAAGAATCATTCGAATTATTCCTATAATCATTTCCAAACTTTCGCTATAAAGCATTAAAAAGCTTTAATAAGCATTAATTAGTCTTTATAAATCCTTATAAATAGGCATCTGCAGCGGGTGGCAGTTAGTGAAAGCTATGGCTAGTTTAGATAATCGGGTCCAATGAAATATAAGCCCGAAGGGCGGGCTAGAAGTCAATCTCCTTGGTTACAAATCCTACCAAAGTTGCGCGGCCTTGAGCGGCTCGCCTGGTTTTTACACAAATGACAGATTGAAACTAAAATTTACCGCTAAATTTCGAAAAAAATATCAATCGTAAACAAAGGAATTACTAGATTCAATCTGTCGTCAAAAATGCGGCGCATTTTTTAAGGCTTCACTTTTTCTTGCCTGAGAAAAGTTAGAGATTGAACTCTAGCCCTTCGGGCTTTAAACTCAATGGTCGGGTCCCACGTCCAACCGCAATCAGTAGAAAGAACAGATTCTGGTAGCTAGACCCGACTGTTTTGGTGCAACATTTGAACTTCCCAGTGGGGCTGCAACCCGGGTACTACCCTTGTCGACCGACGGGGGTGCTCCACTGAGGTTCGAAAAATGGACCCTACGTGGGACTTGAAATTTGTGAAAAAAGTGACCCTGAATGAGACTGAAATTCAAAAATGTTCTCAAATTTTCTACTTTTTCCCCAAATTTTCCAAAAATAGGCACCCTACGAGGGACTGATTTTTCTATTTTGGTGTTTTTGCGACCCTACCTGGGACTCGTGGAGGTTAAAAAAGGTACCCCGACCAGCGGAGCATCCTCGTAACCCATCTTGCCCTAGTACCCCCCCCCCCCCGGGGCTGCAATTCCATGGTATTTTCCCACCGGGGACGTAATTTTTGCAAAAGTCTCCAGTGGAGATGGGGGTCCTAGTGGGTCTGTGACTCAAGGGTGTGATAAACCGTGATAACAGATAAATTTTATCCCGTGTTTAGTTTACTGTGGTTTTGTATATAGAGGCTTGCTACTATTTTTGAAACACAACATCATTTATCATCATTTATAGCTTCACTATAACACCAACACTGAGCACCAATCATGTCAGCTCGCAAAATATATTTATCTCGTCCATGCAGCCTCATCTCCTCCGAAAAAAATCATGCACGGCGAATGCCGTAAGTAATTTACTCGTAAGGTAAACATGCTTAGACCTGTTGATCGCGTCGTCGTGATTAAAAAAACCCATCGATATATGTAGCTCTTGCCACACGATTTCGAAGTCCATATTTTTCAGTTATGAAAGGTTTCAGTTTATACACCCCTATGTTACAGACCCACTGGGACCCCAGCTCCACTGGAAAATTTGGCAAAACTTCGTCCCCAGCGGGAAAACACCCTGAAATTTCAACCACGCTGGTAAATTGACTTTGATATCATCCCCATTCGAAATTCCCACAATTCCACACCATCCCCACTCCAAACCCATCCTCACTGAATTTTTTAATGTTGAAACGAAAAAAATTATATCCCCATTGGGATTTCAATAGGAGTTTTTATCCCCACCGAGGAAAAAGCTTTCACTGGGGCTGCGTGAGACAGGGGTGTTTACAGATTCAATCAAAAGAGAACTACTTACCCGTAAGCCGTATGGAACACAATGTAAGCAATGCGCAAATAGCGATAGCTCTTTGCAATTTTTTCATGTTTTATCGCATAATCTTTCTTTATTGATAATTGTTCACTTTATCCTCTGATTCTTGAATGCCTGTATTTGGATGAAAAAAATTGTTATGACGTTTAGTCCCTGTTTTTTCTAATTTAACTGCATAATGCATATAGTGAATAAAGGGGTGGTATTGGACCCGGGGGGGGGGTACTATACTTGCCGCTGATTTTTGACTAAAAATGAACCCCGTGTTGGGACTCATTTTTTGGAATTCCAAAATTTTCCATATTCTTCCCAATTCCCCCAAATACTTACCCTACAAGGAACTGGTTTTTCTATTTTGATGTTTTTGCAACCCTACCTATGGGACTCGTGGAGATGAAAAAAGGTACCCTGATCAGCGGCACATCGCCGTTATGCCCAAATACCCCTCCCCCTCCCGGGTTTTGGATTGGCAATCTATCAATATTTTAACTAGATGATTAGATCCACAAACATGTGTTCAAAACGTCAAACTCGAACCCAGTACTTAAACCCACTTCTTTCTGATTCTGATAGCGCTTACGATTGAATCACGTCCAACGGTAAATAAAAAAGTGTGGCAAGCAGAGACAAGTGGTTCTGGGTACGAGATTGCTCAAAAGTCTTTTATCACCATATACGCAACATAATTTAAAGTACTACTTTCTTTTCAAAAAAAAAACAATCTTACCTTGAAAACAAGCTCTGTGGTAACCACCAACTTGTTCAATTGCAAATAAGAAATGAAACCGACTAATCATAAAAAATGCTTCTCAATCAAAACCCAGTTCAAAACACCTTTACCAAAAGAACAAGCAGGGAGCAATCATTTATTTTGATAATCCTAAGATAAACAAGTATACTAAGATCCTAAATTCACATGCGAGAGGAACCAAAGCGTCACTACATTGGACGTTCTATTTACATTCATAAAATTCCTTCCCAGGCTCTGGACAGTTATATTATCATTGTCTACTCCTGTAACGGAGTATTTTTTCTCTCCAAGATTTCTTAAAATGGATGATGAGAACTCTCCAACGTAGGTACCACACAAATAGAAGTTCTTAAACATTCTTAAATTAAAAGGAAATATTTAAGAAATGAGTAGGCCTTAGAGCTAATTAAGACATACATAAAACGTTAAATGACTTAATCAGGTAAGTATTGTTAGCTAAGGATAAAAGCCACCTTGTATTGCTTTTTAAATCTTAATACCAAAACCTGTTGGTTATAATCAATAGGTATTATATAGTTTTTAAAATGGTGTCGGATTAGGGCTGATAATTCTCACGCATTTCAATTAATAGAGGAGGAGAGGATTTTCGATTTTCTAAAAACAACAATTTTACACCACTCTATGGTGATTTGTCATGTGTCTTTTTGTTTTTGATGCATTAAGACTTGCACCAATGCACATCTATGTCTCAGATATGTTTCAGCATACGTAAGGATGCATATATGTCCTTTATGAGAACAAATCTGTATAAGAACATAAGGCTTCAATGAACAAAATGTGAAGAACAAGTTAAGGCTTTGCGAAATCTAAAACAGTCAATTTGTTAGAAAAAATCACACAGACATACTTACATCTTACAAAATTGTAAAAATAATCACATTTTTAAAGAACGTTTTTGGTGTTCTTAAAGAAATAAATGTGTAGAACAAAATAAACTGAATATTAAATGGAGAAGAAATAAAATGACCCTATTTCAATTCTCAGTATTCAAAAAAATATCTTAGTATATCAAAGTATCAACAGCCTACTTACAGAGGATTTATTGGACTAATTTTCTTGTGAGAAAGTAAATGGCCTCAGTGGGTTTTTGATGAAGAAGTGTCGATACTACTAACTATTCAAAAGTGTCTTTTAACGTCTGTTTGAAAGTAAGCAGACGTAGCATGCCACTTTGGAAGGGAATTTAATAAGGCACAAATAAGTGATGGTGAATTAGCTTTGGGACATTAGAAGAAACTCTCAAGAGGCAGAAATATTGGTTCTTCGTCCTAAATCAGAAATAGAAGGTTAAGTGGGGCTCCCGGGGGTCTAGGGTTGTGAGCTGACGGGGGGTACCGCCCGACTTTCGACCTTTGGACCCTTACCGGGACTAAAAAGAAGAAAACAAATGAGAATGTTGGGGATTTTACGACCCTTAGCGGGACAAATTTGACCAATTTTTACCAAATTTCGATCTTTCCGGGGTTAAAAAGTTGAAATTCCGACCCTTAGTGGGACTGAAATTTGATTTTCTGATTTTTCCGACCCTTAGCGGGACTTCGGAAATCCAAAAGGTACCCTTAAGTGCGACACATACCGTACCCTCCATTTGCCTAAGTGGTGGGGGGGGTCCCGGGAGTGAGCTCTTTACAAAGTTCATCAAATATCGAAGTATGTACCTCTGAAAGGGTTATGAGAAAAATCAGGTAATGCTATTTTTTCAATAAAAAAAAATTAGGAGTGTTGTCAGAACTTTTCCCAAAGTCAATTCAATAAATAAGACGGTCCCCGGGGTATTTCTACTTTTACTTTGCTGCATACCATTAAATACCTTTTAATTAGCAAATTATTATAAAAACTATACAATCTACAGCTTATTTTCAATAATTGCCCGTTCCCATGGTTTCTAAAAATTTGATATTAATACCTATGGATGAGATTTTCTTAACGAGTGGGTGTTTGAGTGGGACTTTGTTATGCATAATATTTTGTAAATCTGCTACGAAAAAAAATAGCTTATTTACTCATTACTTAATTCAAATTACACCATGAATCCAGATGTTTTTATTGTTTAGGGTCATTTCAATTTTTGGAGGTCAAGTAGAACTTGTGAAACTTTGTGCTACCCACTGTGGCACACTCTGTAGAATTTCTACCTCACTGGAAAGCTTCATCTCTTGTGGGAAGAATACTCTAAAATTTAGGCCCAATTGGCAAATTGAATTTGGTTTTATCTTCTTTCAAAATTCAACGGAAAAACTTTGCTCCGACCGAAACCATCCCCATTGAATTATTTGAAATGTGTATTTCGAAAAGAACAAACTTTTATCTCAACTGTGAGAAAAAATTCCCACTGGGGTTGTGAAACAGGGGTGTAATGCTAGAAATCTTTGTAAACAAATCCTCTTTTTTAGTCTCGGTTGAATTTTATATTCCAAGACAGTTAAGATAGAACACTGTACCAGAGTGCATTTTTCATGATATTGTTCTTGAACGTTTTTTGCACATTGTTTAATTTGCCAATAACTAAGTAATGTAAACAAGTATTTAGTAGAATGCACCAGTGAAGACACCAGTATCCTAGAAATCTTCATTTTTTGTTGAAAAGAAATCGACCAACGCTTTAGATTAGCCCCGGTGGAAAACAATTGCCAAAATGGCCAATTTTTAAGCCCCAATAGGATGATGAATGAGCCCGGTAAAAATTAATCGAAATTCTCAAACCCAGATTTCATAAGGCATCCAGTTCGTTGACACAGGGCTCTTCAAACTAATTACCGACAAAAAATTTACTGAGCAATCTCTTATAGCCCTTGTAGTGTCTCCAGTGCAACGTGCACTGTTCCATATTTATGGTTTTAAAAAAAACCCTCTGAAACAATGGATAGATGGGTCTTAGACTGGGTTCTTTTCCCTTGCATTCTTTCTAGTTGATAGAATTCTTAAATATGGCTTTGGTTTAAAGATTTGCATAAGTAGTGTAGGGGAAATTCTCTTGTTTCAATCAAGGCGAGTCTTCAGGAGTTCCATATTTCGATGAGTACGGATCTTGTTTAAAATAGAAAATGGAAGTGTGTAGGTTTTGATTTCTTAAAAAAGAATCAAATTCTAATTAAATATGGGTATATATTCTATAATATAATATTTAATAAAATACAAATTAAAATTAAAATTTATAATGTGCCCGGAATAGCTGAAGAGCATCACACAAAAAAAAGTCCTTTATATTCGTCGCGTCATGGATAATGGGAAAAGATGAGTAACAAAGAAAGTTTTATTGTTTCTTAAGATATTTAATTCCAAAAGTATTTTCTTTTCTGGTTATTCATAATAACACCCCTGTCTCATAGCTTCGTTGGAAGTTCTTCTCGCAGCTAAATATAAAAATTTCTATCGAAATCCCAATCCCAAATTCTATTGTTCCCAGGTCAAATAAAACTAGTGGGTATGGTTTTGGAGTACATTTTTTTTCATTAAAATTCAAAATGGGAATGAAAGTAAAGCCAATTTTCCAGTGAAGCTGAAATTGTAGGGTATTTTTCCCGACAGGGACAAAATTTTAGCCAAATTTACCAGTTGATAGGGGTCCCATCAGGACTGTGACATAAAAGGAATTAAGTAAATTAATTTGTAATGAAGTCAAGTTATAGATTAGGATTTTCTAAATTGAAATATTGGTCTCCCTTTTCTCGGACATGATAATTCATGACATGATAAGAATTTATATTACAATAAAATCATATAATATTTTGAAATTTCATTTAAAATAGTCCAAGTCAAATGTATCAATTTGTTGGAATAATACCCGGGGGGCACTCGATTTCGAAACGACGGTATGTGCCGCGCAAAATCTGCTTTTCAAAATCGTACCCTTACAGTGCAGTTCAATATGGCTGAAAAGGTACCCTTTCAGTGCATTTTCTTATGATTTACCCACCCCTTATAGTGCACTATATTTTTCCGCTGTAAATCTGCATGAAAAAAGAAGCTTGGGAAATTTTCTGTTTAAAAGAAAAACTGAGAAAATTATTCTTGTCAGCTTTAATTATCAGACACTAGAAACTTTTTAAAACAAACAAGAAGTAAAAACCTTTTGTTTTATCAATTATTTTGAATTTGTTTTAAAATTCGACCCTTGCAGTGCAATCTCACAGAAACACACCCTTACAGTGCAGTTTGAAGTGCTGAAAAACCCCATCCTTAAGCGCGGCACATGACGTAGGCCAGATCATACGAGTGACCCCCCGGGGAATAATAACATCATATTTACAAAGCTTTTTATATTTGTTCTTATTTATTTTACGATTTTTTTGAAGATTTTTAAAAGTTTTTTTTTGTTATAAATATTTTATTTTCAATATTTTATCATTGTGCACTTCTTGTTGATCTTTCAAAATCCACTCATCCAATCATTTTTTGAGTATGTTGGAAGGCTTGAATAGTTGATAACCAATTCGATGTTGAATACAATTGGTTCGCTGTCCACAACAATGTCCTGGTCGGTGCAAAACACGGTATTTGTTCAACAAATCGATCCCTGATGCTCTACGTCTATAACAAGTTTGACAATTGCATTTCACTTCACAAGGCATTCTATAAGAAGTAGAATAAGTTTCAGTAAGTTTAAGAACGCAATCGAGGGCGACCAAAAGCTTTCTTTTTCATTTACTGTCTACCAAGAGCCCAAAGGTAGATGGGCATACACTCCTTACACTCAACTATTTCCTATTTCCTTACCATGGCAAGAGGGTTAGAGGAAAAAATTTTCAAGAAAGCCCTCAGTACACCTTTCAAATCACGTAATTGCGCAAAAAAAATTCCAAATCACGTTTTACGAGTTAAATTCCCTTTCTATAACAATTACGTTGATTACGTTGGTTCCTCCGATCACGCAATCACGCACTCTGAAATTACAAATCACGAACTTGAAAAAACGCCAATCACGCCCTCACGAAAACCACTTCAAGGTCTTGAATTGACTGGGTGGGGATCAAACTCGCACCCTTGGTTGTACGGTACGATAAATATCAGACACTTCTTCTCTTTCCCTAGGCGCTAGGCCCTTACCTTAATCAATCTATGATAACATCAAATTAACATATAACGAAAAAGAAATTGAACTTCCTAGTAACCTGCTGATGAAAACCTCTAAAAGCTGAAAATTTTTCCTGTACATCAAAACGGAAAGTTTAATAAGTCAGTTATTACGTACTTATGTATTTTTCGATTTTTCTAAAAGATTCAAATATTTAAAGAATCGTAAAGGTGTGTCCTTCTCTCATACAATCATTGCTGATAAGCTATCCACTCATTCGTTTAGCTTAAAAAAATGACATTTTCCATGTGACTAAAAATACATAAGGTCATAAAGGTCATAAAAGAGGAATTAACTCCAATAATATTTTGGTAACCTGGCAATGATCCCTAAGAAGGTCAATATTGTTAAAATTTGAATAAAAATTTTTTTTTTATTACCTGGGTGAAATTTGATCACACAAATTTTTATTGTCTTTTCAATAATACAAAAATAATTTAAACCTTCGTTTTACCCCTTCCCCTGTTCCCTGGACCCTTTTTCTGTACGAAACCCTCCCCCGTGCTTTCAATGCTGTTTCAAAGCTACACTAAAGTTCTTCTTATAAATATGTTAAATCATCTGGAAAATTGCTATTTACGTTCAGATTTTATGATCTGACGTCAATTCAAAAGTTCAATTTTGATTTTCGCTTCTAAAGGTCGGTCTCCACTTTCGCGCGATATGAGCGAATACTTTTTGACGTTTTTGCAAGGTTATTGGTCGGTTGAAAAATGAAGCAATTTCATTGGTCGAAATTGACGTAACGGATGAAAAAAGTTCATGTAAAACTTTTTAGTAATCTTTTCTCCAGGCAAAAAAGGTTAAGAAATAAACACCCATCTCGCGCGAAAGTGGAGACCGGCCTTAAGATAAATGCAAAAACTCGCTAAGCCAACTAATGACGTCAAATATTCAATTATAACAAATTTGTCAGCTTTGAACAGCAATTTTATCCGATTGTGCGTGCCAATAATATATCTTGTTTTCATCATTTGATTTTTTTATCAAATTTATAGTTGTTTTATATACTTAAAATTTCTTTTCCGCAAGAATAGAATAGTAACCTACCTTATATTTTATTTCTAAAATTTACTCAAAACACAAGAGAAAATTTCTTCTTAGCTTGAAAAGTCAAAGTTAAATTTAATGTATACTTCTTTAATTTTCTGTCATGTGAGAATCATTCGATCCTTTTTATATGAATATTTTTGCTCACAAGGAAAAATTTTGCCGAACGAAAAACATGAAAAATTAATGAATAGTTCATATTATTTTCCCAAAAGTGACTTTCTCAACAATATTTTTTGGGGGAATGAGAAGAGGGAAAAATAATCTCACTTTAATGAAGTTTGATAGCACGTTACTAAGGGATACGTATTAAAAAATCAAAATGGTGCTAAAAGAACGGGGAAATATTATGAAAACATTTTACAGAACATATTTTAGATGATTTACTTTTATGAATGATTAATGAGGAGAAAACCAGTGGATTCTTTACTTATTTTCAAAATAAGATTTATTTATGCTATTTTAGTCAAATCAAGCCAATATGACGGCTACTCAAGACATATAAGTAAAGGCTTACAGTGAAACGTTCTCTGAGATTTCCCCCTGTTACACGTTTTTTTATAAGAACATCCCAATTTCTTGAACCCTTCCGAAGTTCTTTATATTTTTTAGCATAAAAATGTTCTTAATATGTTCTTATTTTCTCAATCTTTTGAGCATTCATGCCCATTATTCTAAGAAACCGGCTGTTTTAGAGTCAGCAAAGCCTTAAAATGTTCTTAACTTGTTCTTAACATTTCGGCCATCGAGGCCTTATGTTCTTATTTAGTTTGTTCTTAAGAAAAGCGTACATTCTTTTAAAACGAAGCAACCAACCTCCTTTCCTTATAAGACTTTTTTTCGTTAATTAGACCCGAATGTATCAAGATCTAATGGCATAGTGTAAATAGACCTTTAGAAGTTTGGACTTTTTTCTATTCAGTTATTATTGGAAAAAATTTGTAATCGTCGTTTTCCCTAATAATTCTGTGGGCCGAGGGATCTACTGGGTCTGTGACACTGGGATGTGGTATAAAAAGATAGCACTTTATCTGGAATCTGCAATTCGAAACGACTGACACCGAACTGAACAAGAATCTCTATGCCCCTACTCTGACCTTCTGTCTTAAAGGACAGGCGTTCAGCATGTAGGGGCATATAGATTCTTATTCAGTTCGGTATCAGTCGTTTCAAATCGCAGAATTCGGCTAGAGTGTACGATCGCTAAAAGTCTGTTAGGCCTTATCAGTTCCTATAGACTAGAAGGACCTAGAAGAAAGATGAATTTTTTTTTTAAATCAATGGCTATCTTTCAAATATGACAAACACGAATATTATTGAAATTATTAGCGGATTCTTGATCCAGTTCGTCGGTGAGTGATGACAGTACCTCGTCTTCTGGTCAGTTTGCTTTTGATCCATCGAATTGGTTTGAAAGGTTTTGGGTTGTTGACATTTGCTGCATATTTTTCATCGTGTGAACTACTTCTTCTTCGGATAAAAAGTCTTTTCACGAAAGAAAATATTGGTTTTGGATCCCTCAAATCTTCATCATTATTTTGTGTTAATTCCTTTTGAAGAATTTCTTCAATCCTTTTCTTCCTCGTGGTTTGGAGTGCCTAAAACAAAAAGGTTTTCTAGTTTAAAATTTTTTAGCATCGTGCATTCTAAGATGAGAGAAAACATGAAGATGAAGAAAATGCCGGAAACGGATGAAAATTTAAGAGAGTTTCTCTAAATTGAGAAATACATTCTTAGATTCATATTATCTCGATGCTTACATTATAAGGTACCGTGAGTATCATAGCCAATGAATAATACATTAAACTTTTTAGAAAGCTAAGTTGGCGCTCAGGGAATGCTTTTGGGGTTATCTATAATCTTACTGATCTTTTTCGTGGTAACTTGGCAATCCCACCCAGCAACTTCTTTACTTTCCTAATATGTAAAAGTTACCCCAACAAAACTATTTCCATCATTCCTCAAAATTTGTCAACATGCTATTATTGTCTAGATGAGGACTTCAGTTTCGGTAAAAATTTTCACTGGAAAGATAATTTACTTACAGTGGACAGCATAAATGACGAAAGAGATCAACAATAAAGCTTTCAACATCTTCATCTTGTTTTTTTGTAGGATGTTTGAAATCAAAAGATTCAATTTCTGTTTATGTTATTCTTGTTGTTGTTCAACTTGAAAATGATTTAGACCTTTCAAGCAAACCCTTTTATACCCAGTTATCAAGGAAGTTAAAAAGGAAACCGATGTAAGTATTATAATCAAAAATTCAGCAAACCTTTCATGCTCTTCCTTAAAAGAAATTGGCTCAAGGAAGTGCACTTTAAATGAATAGCCGTAGGACAGGAGGCTTCTTATTTCCAATACCAATTGACTTCTGCACCCACTTTTCATTTACCGGGTAGGTTTTTTTTAGTCATTATTTTTCGGGGGGGGGGGGGAGTTTAAAAATATTGGACTAAAACTCAAATAGGATTGATTTTCTACGGGATTTCAATTCCATTGTTTTCAAGTCAGAACATTATTTTTTGCCTATTCTTCCAGTGGAAAGAAATCCCATCGGGTCTGTCAAGCAGGAGGGGGTGCACATATAGGAGGCTTGCTTCCCGTTCAGAGGTGTAGTGACAGGGATAAGATGTTGTCAATGTTAAGCTCTGTTAAAGAACACAAGAGAAATTTAAAATGTAATTACTTCGAGGTGTGATGCATTAATTGTCCTATTTTTGGCCTATTTTTGTGTGAAGTTTAAGTCTTGATGATACTAATAGACTGGCGTAACTGTGTGATTTAAAAGTGTTGCTGGAGAGGGATCTTTAATTTGCTTTAAAAGTCATTATTACGAATGTGAAAAATGAGATATGGGTACCTTAGAGCCTCCATTTTTGAGCTTGGCAAGAATGAAAAGAGAGTGCCAGTGGTAAAGCTTCAAATCAATTTATAGAACAAAGGATCTCGTAAAAGAACATATCTAAAAATTAATATGTTGGTTGTATTAGATATCGGTAAAGACCGATAAAATCAAGAAAAAGTCATCACTATGAAGCTAAAATTTGGATCAAATTCTCAGTTTTTCCCCTGTTAAAACAACGAAATATAATGTATTATTACACCCCTTTTTAACAGGCCCACTGGGACCCCTTCCAACTTGAAAAATGGGCTACAATATCTTCCGTAGTGGAGAATTATACTCTAACTCTGTACCCATTGAAAATAATCAGATGAGCAAATCCTCACTGCCAAATATTATGCTAATTTTTCCATCCCTACTGAATTTTCTGGCTCCAAAAGAGCAAAATTTAAATCCCAGGCCATGAAAAATGTAGGAATATCTGTCCCTATCGAGTTGGTCCGTTATTTTTACTCCCGCCTGACTCAAAGAAATCCCACCGAGTCTGTGAGAAGGGGGTGTATTACTGCAGCTCCAGATAAAAAATGATTTTAAAATCGAAATGAGCGAGCTATATCCATCTGATATGGCAAGAGGCAAGAAAATGGTTTTCAAGGATATCTCTATCGAGATTACTCAAATATCAAATACCAACCCAACGAATAGTCCTTAATTTAATTAAGTCTTTCAAAGCCAAACAATATATCTTTATTCAAGAAATTCTTTTAAAGTGTTCTATTGCAGCAACCAAACTTAAAAAAAAGTCTATTAACGATAAGTGTGCACTCTTTTTTCTTTTACCTATAACTTTTAAAGGAATTCTTCAATCTTTATAAATTTGGTATCATTGGAAAGATATTAGTGAGTGGAACAATTTAAAATAAAAAAATCTTTAAAAAAATTCCAAAAATGAAGATGAAAATGAAAAAGAAAAAAATGAAGATCTTGTAGAATACTGCTATAACTTTCATTTTCACTAGAGAGATTCTTTGATCTTAGAAGATCATCACTGTGAAGAAATTTCATTAAGATATTTATCTATATATTAATAGCCGTAGTCTGTATGTGTGTTTGTGTGTCACTTTCGTTTTCGCACGCAATGTTTTGTTCTTTTAAAAGATGACTTTTGCTTCTTGCTCCACAAATGTGTTAAATCAGATTCGCGCCGTTTTATAAAGACTCTGAGTTGTTCGATAAGTTTGTTTTGATTGATAGGTTATAATTTCTGCCCAGACGTGCCCGAGGCCGCCTCTTATGTTTTTTTTCTTTTTTTCTCTCTATTCTTTTGTTTTATGTTTTCGAATGTAATTAACGACCTTATTTGATTTGAGACATTCGAATTCGTTTCAAAACAAAACAAAAGAAAATCCTTCAAACAAAATCTGTTATAGAAAAGAACAAATTTAAAACATTTAAAACGTAAGAATCACAAGACAAGTTTGTTGGAACAACTAAACAGCAACATTAACAATACATTCGAAAGGCGATAAAAACAAGAGATCTTTCTTCGTAAAAAGGGACTTATAAACATCTATGTCGATAATTATATTGCTGTAAATCTAAGTCATTCATTGTTGAATTCGAAAAGTTATGACGAAGGTTTATAAAAAGCAACATAAAATTTCGCTATCACGCTTTTATTTTGTGAAGTTTACTTTCCTTATTGGGACTAATTTGATTAAATTTCTATCTTTCTGGGGGTAAAAAGTTGATTTTTTTTCCATATTTTTACCGACTCTAAGTCCCCTCTAAGTGGGACTGAAGTTAGATTTTCTGATTTTTCCAGCCCTTACAGGGACTGCCATTTTTAAAAAGGCATCCTTAAGAACGGCTCATGCCTGTATCCTTCTATTGCCTAAGTACCCACGGGCTGCCTTTTTTCGACGAATCTCGTGTCATGTCTATAATTTCACTCCTCTTATCTTGACATCAAAGTTTTCCTAATCATCAACAACTACGGCAAATGTAAAGCGAGCGAAGCGAGAAAAAAATCTAATAGCAAAGCCTTTTCGGACGTCGCAGGTCGCCGGTATGGTATAGTTTGAATAACGCTCTTTCTGATCATTTTTGCAACAATTTAAATATCTTTTTCAAAATATGGTAAAAAGATACGTGACCTCGGAGGGACAGAGTCAAACTTGAAGAGAATTTTTCCCTTTAATTTTGACTTCATCGTATTTTAAGCCAGCTTCCCAACATCCAAAGAACTTTAAAATGCGTTCAGCGACAGCTTAACCGGCGTGCGACGCCGGATACCGGCTAGTTCAATATAAAGTGGCATGTTATACATTTTCTATTAGGCCAATTTGATCATAGTATAAGAAAGCCGCGGCTGGAATGATAACATCTGAATTTCTGTTGTTCTATCTCTGTCGTATTTGATGAGTATTTGTTGATCAAGAAATCAGTAATGTAGCATCTTTAATGGTAAATTTTATTGGTTTGTCATTACTACTCACTTCTCAGTGCGTTTTAGACATTAATGATATGCCCTTGATAATACACTTGCATCGTAAAATCATTGTAAAGGAAAGATCAACAATAAGAAATTTAAACAAGCACAAAATGGCTTGACTGAAAGAACTCAAAAATTAATAAAGTGCCTCGAAATGCCTTCACAATATTTCAGTGAAAATTTTTTAGAAATCAATGAAAAAGTACATCAAGATAATACTGTGAAAATTTGAAGCCAGCACCTTCAAAATTTATCATTCAAACTGACAGGAAAGTTGTCATCTCGAATATAGTTCTTATAATCTTAATTTTGGCGAAAAACTATTGTTTCCACAAAATACCCCTGAAATATGTCCAAAATTTACTTCAAGTGTTTCATTAGGTACAGATTCAAAGATATATAGCAATAAAAAAACTTTTTGTGAAGGAAAATAAGAGAAAAATTTCAAAAACTATCTACCAATATAATAAACTGATAACCTTGATGTTCTTATAAAGCTCGGAGACATAGATAGAACAGCGATTAACTGAAAAGACAATGCGGTACATGTTCCAGCCGCGGCTTTCTTACACTATGATTTGATGAAAATACTTGATGAAGAAGAAAATGAATACTTTTGCGAAAAAGAGTATTACAACTTTGACGAGCTTAGTTTCGGCGGAGAAAAAACATTTTTAAAAATTTATCTTTTATCAAAATAAAATTATTTTTTCGGAAAATTTTTCTTAAAGCCAATTTACTTCAAAATTCTTGAAAATAGTTCTGTTTGACCAAATTTCCATCCCAATTCTTCATAGAAAAGCAGCCATAAATTTTGATGCATTAATTTTAAAAATCTTTCTGAAAAAATTCTTTGCGGACAAATGTGACGCGAACAGCTATTGCTTTTTGTTCTTTCTCAGGGTGTCGTCTTTGACGGGCTCTTACTTCAGAAGAAAGAAAATATTACCTTCAGCATTTCTGTAGACGATAGCTCAGTGTGACAAAAACTTTATAAAGAACTTATCTAATTATCCAAACTGGAGGTCCTAGACGTCGTCACAGACGCCTTTTCTAATAATCCAAAATATTTGTAAATTCTCTAGGCAAAAGTACAGATGTACAGGGTGGGCAAAGAAATTTGGTCAGATAAAAAATTGCAGAGCAAATAGTGCCATAGAAATTATTGTTATGTCATTTGCGCAAGAAACTTCGTCCTAACAGGTCCTACTAGACACTTGTCTCATGTCAGATACATAGTGCAACCTCTACAGATTTAGGACAAGACAGAATCACTACGTGTGTTCACTCAGCCCGTAATACAATGCTAACGGTGAGGTGTCCAAAGTGCTACTCCGATGGTGATGGATCGTTGTGAGTTCGTGAGACAGTGGATGTAGTGGAGGGTGTAAACGAAAATGACGTCATTACTTGCATTACGTCATCAAAAATTTAAATGATTCCCCGAAGCAGGACGAAATAATTATGTAAAAATTATGAGGAAATAAAGCGTGGAATGTCAAAATGTTATTATCAAGATGAGAAATATTGTCGGCTTAAACTCAAAAAGTTAAGAACATCCATAAAATTGAAAGACTATGTCAATATGTCAATATAAAAAATGTCAATCAAACACCTCTCTCTCAGTGCTTTGACTTTCTTAGAGACATTCGGTGGTAAATACAAAATATACTCGGGATAGGAAGCTAGCACTCTAACCAGAATCTGCAATTTAAAACGATTGATAATGAACTGAATAAGATTTTATATGCCCCTACATGCTAAACGTGACTCCAAATTATGATAACCAGATCCTTTTCTTCTGAGGAGACTTTTATCCGCGAAAAAGTCGAATGAAAAGAAAAAAACTCGCATGTAGAATAACTATCTTTCAAATGTTTATGGGCAGCAATGAAGCGCTAGTATTACGATTTTTGACAGACAACATGCATGATTTGGTGTATTAAGGCATAAACTCGTAAAAGTATTGTCTTCCTATAGTGTCATCCGCGAAATTAATTCCACGCAAAAATTCATCCAATTTAAGTAGATTATGATAACCGGATCCCTATCTCCCGAGGAGCCTTTAGTGATCCATAAATATGAAAAGCAAAAAAAGCTAGCATTCGGCGATCCAGTATAATCGCATTCCCGTGTTAAGAACAAACACTTCCTATTGGCTAGACATACACTGGGTTTAGACAGACAGACTTCAAGAGGTTTATGATCTGTTTTTCGAAAAAGTGAAAGATTCTCCCAGCTGGCACACAACGTTATTTCAACGTTTATCTAATGTTCACAACGTCCATATAACGTTAGATGAACGTTGAAACAACGTTGTGTGCCAGCCGGGCTGGCAATAAAAATGGTATAAGAAAGGACCGAGAAGAAAGATGAAAGTATTTTTCATTCAATGGCTGTATTTCAAATATGTCAGACATAAATATTGTTTTTAAGGTGAAGCTATTAGCGGGTTCTTGATCCAGTTCGTCGGTGAACAATGACAGTACCACGTCTTCTGGTCAGTTTGCTTTTGATCCATCGGAATGGTTTGAAAGTTTTCGGGTCGTTGACATTTGCTGCATATCTTTCATCATGTGAACTACTTCTTCTTCGACTAAAAAGGCTTTTCACGAAAGAAAATATTGGTTTTGGATCCCTCAAATCTTCATCATCATTTTGTGTCAATTCCTTTTGAAGAATTTCTTCAATTTCACTCAGTTCCTTTTCTTCTTCTTCGTGGTTTGGAGTGCCTAAAACAAAAAAGGTTTTCTATATTAAAATCTTTTTAGCAGCGTGCGCATTCTAATATTAGAGAAACCCTCTAAGATGATGGTGCTCAGGGTATCCTTTTGTAATTATCCATAATTTTATTGATCTTATTCTTGGTAACTTGGTAATCCCAGCCACCAGTTTCTTTACTTTCCTAGTATGTAAAAGCCCTGTAAAAATTACTCCAGCTAAACGTTTTCCATTATTCCTCAAAATTTGTCAATATGCTATTATTGTCCCGGGAGGGGGGCACTTACGCAAAAATAGGTGCTGGGTATGTGCAGACGGTAAGGGTCGGGTTTTTTACCTTTCAGTAGTCTCTCCAAAGGTCGGAAAATTCACGATTTTTAAGAATTAAAAAAGTCTCTCTCTTTTTGCAAAAGTCTAAGAAAATTCTAAGCGTCACCTTTTCAGCAAAAATCACTCTCTCAAAGGGTCGTTTTTTTGGAGGTCCCGTCCGCACATGCCCCTAACTTGCCAACCCTAGTACCTCCCCCCAGGATTATTGTCTAGTTAAGGAATTCAGTTTTGATAAAAATTTTCACTGAAAATATATATAATATATAATAATTTACTTACAATGTACAGCATATACGACAAAAGAGATCAACAATAAAGCTTTTAACATCTTCATTTTTGTTTTTTGTAAAAAGTTTGAAATCAAAAGATCCAATTTTTGTTTGTGTTAATCTTCTTTTTGTTCAACTTGAGATTGATTTAGAACTTTCAAGCAAACCCTTTTATACTCTTTTACCAAGGAAGTTAAAAGGGAATTGTGTAAGTGTAAGTATTCTAATTAAAACTTCAGCAAAACTTTCATGCTCTTCCTTAAAAGAAATTAACTCAAGGAAGTGCACTTTAAATGAATAGCCGTTGGAACTGTAGGAGGCTACTTATTTCCAATACCAATTGACTTCTGCACCCACTTTTCACTTACCACGTAGGTTTTTTAGTCATTTTTTTGGGTGGGGGTAAAAATATAGGACTGAAACTCAATTGCCCAGCTGGCACACAACATTGTTTCAACGTTTTTCTAACGTTATATGGACGTTGTGAATGTTAAAAAAACGTCGAAACAACGTTGTGTGCCAGCTGGGTGGGATTGATTTTTTACGTTTTTATGGTTGGGGATTTCAATTCCATTGTTTTCAAGTCAGAACATCATTTTGGCCTATTCTTTCAGTGGAAAGAAATCCCATCAGGTCTGTGAAGCAGGAGGGGGTGTACACATAGGATGCTTGCTTCCCGTTCAGTGGTGTAGTGACAGGGGTGAGATGTTGTCAATGTTAAGGTCTTGTTAATATCGCTATGCGGAAATGTCTTGGAATGTGGAAACCACTATAATATTCATAGCGTGATCAAATCAAATAAATAGAGCTATTGATGCGTTAGATAAACATGATCGTCTAATACTTTTTCTTTTTTCTCTCTCAGTCTCTTTAAGCTTTGTTGGTTTAAGCTCTTTTCACACTCGCCACTTTTGTTTCATGTTTTCCTCCTGTTAAAGGAAATATTGGTTAAAACGGATTTTCTCTAACTTTTTCAGTGCTAAGATTTTCCAACCTGAGATCACAATAACGATCACTCTCTCTCTCTAATTCGAATGATTTTCTTTATTGATCGCTCTCTCTAATTCGAAGGATTCTCTATACCGATCTTACTCTTTCTCTAATTCGAATGATTTTATTCTCTCTCTCTTTCACTAGTTTGAATGGTTCTTTTTGTCAATTGACCACTCCTTCTAATTCGAACACTTAGAATGAAGGTTTCCGCATTACAGAATAGCATATAGGAACACTTAGAATGAAGGTTTTCGCATTCAGAATAGCATAGGAACACGTAAGATGAGAGTTTCCACATTACAGAATAGCATAGATATACTCGGAATGAAGGTTTCCGCATTACAGAATAACATATATACATTGAATACACCCTTTTTTTTTTTATAAGAATGGTGTTTTTTCATTTCATCATGGATATTCTTAACTTTTCGGCAAAAATCATCCAAAAATATTCTTACAGTATTCTTAGGTTAAGATCGAGATTGGCAATCTACAGGTCAAAATGCATTAAAAATGGCATTCTTAGGTTCAGTTGCTAAATTCCATGATGATGATATTCTTAGTATATTCTTAATTTTTTGGCCATTTTCATCATGGACATTCTTATAAAAAAAAAAGCGTGTAATGGTTTCCGCATTACAAAATTGCCTGGAATAGTGGTTTCCGCATAACAGAATACCCTGAAATGGTTTCCGCATAACAGAATAATCTGGAATCATGGTTTCCGCATAACAGAATAATCTGGAATGGTGGTTTCCCTATAAAAGAATAACCTGGAATAGTGGTTTCCGCATAACAATAATATGAAATGATGGTTTCCGCATAACAGAATAACCTGGAATCATGATTTCCGCATAACAGAATAACCTGGAATGGTGGTTTCTCTATAAAAGAATAACCTGGAATAGTGGTTTCCGCATAACAGAATAACCTGGAATAGTGGTTTCCGCATAACAATAATATAAAATGATGGTTTCCGCATAACAGAATAACCTGGAATAGTGGTTTCCGCATAACAATAATATGAAATGATGGTTTCCGCATAACAGAATAACCTGGAATGGTGTTCCCTATAACAGAATAACCTGGAATTAGTGGTTTCGCATAACAGAATAACCTGGAATAGTGGTTACTGCGTAACAGAATAGCATAGATACTTGTAATAATGGCTTACGCATCATAGATGTACCTGGAATAACGCACAATAACGGTTTCTACAGGATAGCATAGAAAAAGCCAAAAGTGATGGTTTCGATGTAAGAAAAATAGTCTAGACATGATCTGAATAGGCTAGAAAATGTTCAAAAAATCGTTTTTGACTAACAGAATATGTTTAGATTATGTTCAGAAAAAGATTTTCTGCATAACAGAATAGTCTAGAAATGTCTAGAAATATGGTTTCCGCGTTACAGAATAGAAGGAGGAAAGGAGAGTGGCTTAGAAATTCAGACCTGTTAAGATGTGGGATGTTAAAAACTTCCATCCACATATTTTTCCAACGGAAAAACAGGAGACTTGTAACTTGAAAAATCTCTCAGAAGGGGCCTAAGAAATTTACTGAAAACTAAAATATTGATAATTCGATTTTCACTCCACTTTTCAATGATTGCCACGAGATTTCTACTCCCTAATACGTTCAAAGAAGTCTTTCGTGATGTACCGAAATTTTACTACTGAGACAGGGGTGAACGACAAAGGAAGAAAACAATCAATAATTGACTAGTGTAGATAGGTCTTTAAGTTTCGTGATCAATCATGAGTGTTATTTACTTTTCATTATAAAAGGAAGAAAGTGTTGTGTAAACACAATTGATCTTTTTTCTTAGGTTTCCACATTCCATGGAGTTTCCGCGTAGCAATATTAACAGGTCTGTTAAAAAAACACAAGAGAAAGTTAAAATGTAATTGCTTCGAGGTGTGATGCATTAATTGGGCTATTTTTGGCTATTTTTGTGTGAAGTTAAAAGTCTTGATGAGAATAATAGACTGGCGTGACTGCGTGATTTAAACGTGTTGCTGGAGAGGGATCTTTAAATTGCTTTAAAAGTTATTATTATTACGAATGTGAAAAATGAGATAAGATTAGTATGGGTACTTTAGAGCCTCCTTTGAGTTTGGCAAGAATGACAAGAGAGTGTCAGTGGTAAAGCTTCAAATCAATTTGTAGAACAAACAATCTCGTAAAAATATATATAAAAATCAATATATTGGTATTTAATATGGTTAAAGAGCGATAAAATCACAAAAAAGTCATCATTATGAAGCTAAAATTTGGATCAAAAGACCAATCCTCAGTTTTTCCCCTTGTAAACCCACGAAATATAATGTATTATTACACCCCAGATCCAAACAGGCCCACTGGAACCCCTTCACACATGAAAAATTTATACTCTTAATTTGTATCCATTAAAAATAATTACAAAAACAAATCCTCACTGCGGAATATTATGCTATTCTCCATCCCTACTGAAATTTCTGGCTTCAAAACAGCGAAATTCAAATCCCAGGCCATGAAAAATGTAGGGATATCTGTCCCTATCGAGTTGGTCCGTTATTTATACTCCCGCCTGACTCAAAGAAATCCCACCGAGTATGTGAGAAGGAGGTGTATTACTGCCAGGTTCAGATAAAAAAAGATTTTAAAATCGAAATGAGGGAGCTATATCCATCTGATATGATAAGATGCAAGAAAAAGGTTCTCCAGGATATCTCTATCGATATCCCTTAAATATCAAATACCAACCCAATGAATAGTCCTTAATTTAATTAAGTCTTTCAAAGCCAAACAAAATATCTTCATTCAAGATATTTTTTGAAGTGCCCTCCTTGAAAGTAAGCAACCAAACTTATTTACTAGTTAGCCTTCCTTCTTGTTCGATTGAAGAGCTTCCTTCCTTGCCTTTAGTAGAGAACTAAGATAAGGGTGTACATTATTAATCACCTATTTACGCCTAAAACCTTAAGTCGATGAATAACGTTTCAAATAAAAATTGAGAGCTTCCTTCATCTTAAGTGGGCAACCATACTATTTTAAGAAACTGAAGTTCTGTGTAATCTTCCTTGTAGATAGAGTATAAAAACAGCAAAATTTAGTCAACAATCATTCTCAAGTTGAAAAACAACAAGAATAACATAAACAAAAATTGTATCTTTTGATTTCAAACTTTTTACAAAAAAACAAAAATCAAGATGTTGAAAGCTTTATTGTTGGTCTCGTTGGTCGTTTTTGCTGTGCATTGTAAGTAAATTATTGTTAAATCCTGTTGGTTCATTAGCAGGATGATGGAATGATGCCACTCTAAAGGTCTTTGTTTCAAGTGATTCCAGAACTTAACATGAATTTAGATAAGCACTTCTTGGCAGGAGTAAAGCTTCAAAAGTAAATTTCTCGATCAAATTTATTCAGAGTCTCTTCCTCAGACCTAGAAATTCCTTCACTTAAAGCTATACTCTTTTTTATCAAACTTTCAGGTCGATCAACAGTGGATAATGAAGAAATGGAACTTGAAAATTTTCTGGTAAAAAATGCTGAATTATTGGAAAAAGAATTTGATCAACTCCAACAATTATCTGAAGATGAAGATTTAGAACTTCATGATCCAATTTGGGGTCTTGCTGCAAAAATTGCTGCGAAAGCAATTCCGTCTGCTGTTAGATTGTTAAGCAGACGAAGAAGTGGCAAAAAATAGACGAATGTAAATAATTTTTTCTATTTATATCGACTGTAAATCTTGACTATTTTTCTAATGCTGGTCATTGAGAATAGATTGATTCTACACAAAACATAATAACCTACCTTTTATTTTCTAGTTCTGTGATTTAGATTTAAAATGCAGGATCACTTTGGGACTTTTGGAAGTTTGTTTCATAACCTTTTGGCAAATTTGCGGAGTTGGGAGAAAGTTTTAAAAAGATTGACACTCACTTCGACAAAATTTTGTGAACAATTATTCTGCAAGGTTTTGTTTTGATATTTTGGATTTTCTGGGAATTGTTTTTTTTATTTCTGATAGGGAGAGTTTTGGACCAGAAATAAATTAAATTTTATATCATCACACGCTTTGTTTTATAAGAAAATTTTTATAAGAACCCCTGGTCAAAAAACTTATCAAGATCTTATAAGATCTTTCAAGATCTTGTAAGTTCTTATTTCATGTTTCTTGTAAGAACTTGGTAAGAACTTGCGCAAGTACGTGCAAGATCTTGCTAGAACCTGCAAGATCTTGCACGTTTACAACTCGCAAGAACTCACAAGTACGAATAAGAACGCACAAGATCTTAACATAATCTTATACAGCCATTTTAGCTTCAATTGTTGAAAATTACGGTAAGAAAGCTAGCAAGATTGGCCGAGTTTAACATGATTCAAAAAAGAAAAAGTTGAGAAGATTTTGAGAAGATCTTACAAGTTCGAATAAGAACTCGCAGACCTTACAAGTTCGAATAAGAACTCGCAGACCTTAGGGAGCGTCTCCAAATATTGTTTCATTTTTAAACGAAAATGAAACGAAAGCTTCGTTTATGTTTCGTTTAGCTTTCGTTTGGACTTCGTTTGGACTTCGTTTCGAATATATTCAGATAATGATGTCTGATTAACTTTAATTACTTAAGAAAAGAAGATAATTGAACTGAAAAAAGATAATATTTTGAAACGAATGGTGAAACGAAATAAATTTTTTCTCTGAATTTCATATAATTTTCATGTCATCCAAAATTTTTTAGAACTTTTAGCAATAGTTTGATTTTGTTACTACAACAATAGATAGTTCTTACTTCCTCAAAATGCGTACTATATACAGTAATATTTTTTTCGATGTTTAAAGGGATTCAGTTTCTGTGAAGTTTCTTGCTTTCAAGCTTAACAAGTTTTCTAATATCTTTTGCCCTCGATTTAAGAATTCTTTTAAACCTGGTTCTGATAAAAAATTAAAATTATGATAGAAGGCTGCGAAGGTACTTTCCGACATAACAAACCGAAACACTTTGCAAATTACTTCAATATAATTCATACGGGAATACCGTAATTGATTACAACTGAGTTGGTAATTAAATATAAATTGAGTCGGTAACACCGTCAAGACCTGTTAAAATTGTTGCACTAATTATATCCCTGTTAAGATAGCCCCGAACAGTAAGAAAAACATATTTCAGAAAAAGTCTACATCATTAAAATACGAAAGCAGACTTTAATTTGGATTGATCTTCAACCAAATCATTCTGTTGAAAATAAAGTTTGGTCATATTATGATATATTCCTAAAAAAGCGTGCATATGTGAAATTAAACATGAACCCCCTATCCTATCCGTTTCACAAAATTTTAAGTGAGAAGTTTCTCTAAACTACGGTGGCCTGTTGACGACATTCTTTCTCTCTTTAATATTCTTAATGAAACACTTATAAGTCACCCATAACTTGCCCATAAATCGCCCATAAGTGTTATCTGCTCATAACTTGCCCATAAGTGGTATCTTGCCCGTAACTTGCTCATAACTTTCTCATAATTTGCCCATAAGTGGCATCTTGCCCATAACTTGCCCATAAGTCGCATCTTGCTCATAACTTGCCCATAAGTCGCATCTTGCCCATAACTTGCCCATAAGTCGCATCTTGCTCATAACTTGCCCATAAGTGGCATCTTGCCCATAACTTGCCAATAAGTCGCATCTTGCTCATAACTTGCCCATAAGTGGTACCTTGCCCATAAGTCGCCCATAAGTGGCATCTTGCCCATAACTTGCTCATAAGTGTTATCTTGCCCATCATAAGTGGGTATCTTGCTCATTATTTGCCCATAAGTCGCCCATAAGTGGTTTTTTGCCCACATAACCCACTTTTTTACCGTGCGTGTTGTCTCAGAACGCGCTTTGCCCGTGCTATCTATCTGATAACGCGCTTTTCCCGTACTATCTGTCTCAAAACGCGCTTTTCCCGTGCTATCTATATCTGTCAATCGAATGCAAAATAATTGGCAATCAGGGCAAAATTGGCATATTTTGAGGTCAATCGAATTGGTTGATGGTCTAAATATCCCCTAGTCTGTTTAGAGACCTATACTTCCTATATTCTGTAAGAAACTTTTTCGCTAGAGGATAAGCAGAAGCCTAAGTATCTCCCGGGTACAAAAGTTAGAGAAGAACCGTTAAAAAGAAATGGCCTACGGTTTGCCAGGAAACTTGAACCGTAAAAGGGTAAAACCTCCATGAAACAATTGTTAGTGAACCCGCGAAAATTAATTGCCGCTAAAATTTCAAAATTGAGCAAAGCATGAAATTATCCTGCGAAAAGCAATTTTTGTCAATTTTTCATTTCGACCGCGAAAATTTGTTCCCACAAAAATTAGTTCCAATAAGGCATGCGGAAATGAAATACATAAGGCACATTAAGTTATGTCTGCTTCATTTTGTCTTTATCAAGGGGAAACCAGTTATTGGCTTATATTCATGGATTCCCCAGAAAGTGATTTCTAAATACACAAGCCGAATTTAGTGGACATGTATTATGAACAGACTCTAACTGAAATCGAAAAAAAATTTAGTCAACTAACAAAAAAATCCGAGTTAGCTAACTCGAAAACCTTTTTGAGAAAAAAATCCGAGTTAAAATCTGTTCAGATTTAATTGGTAGTGGAAGCAAGAATGCCTGTAACTTTTGATAGAAACTGAATTAGAATGTATTTTGTGCTCGTTGAAAAGATATTTGTGAGTAGAACACTACGACAAAAATTTTCCAAAAAAGTTTTGAAAATGAGATGATATAGTAGAGGTCACTATGTCTTCCCGTGTGCAGCAGCTTGTGCAAAGGGATTTTATGATTGATTATTGTTCCTCGAATGTAGAAAATCAAAATTTGAGAGGTGAGGCTTTGGGCGACCTCCTTTGCCATGGAAAGTGACATGACAACCAAAGAAAAAGTTCGTCAAAATTGAAAAGTTTTCATGCCTTTCGAAAGAGCATGAAAAACTGATAAAGAAAAAGGTCACAACCTATATCTGAAAGGAGGATATTATGGAAATAAGGCAAAATTACGTCATCAAACAATGACGTCTTCGAAAAATAAAAATTCGTCAAAAATCTAAAACATTTTGTTTTTTTGGAAATAATACATATCAGTGAACATAAAATATTATTACAAAAAAGTTTGAAAAACCTTTAAAAAAAATTTTATTAACCAAAATTGACATTTTTGATTGTTGCCCGTCAAAGGTTGGAGCTTTGGGGCACGCCCGCCAGCACACCTTAAGCAAAAATTAAAAATATCAAATCTCGCTAATAAAATAAAACGTAAGCAGAAATCAGCAAAATACGAAATTTGCAATTAAATTCTGGCGTCAGCAAAATTTCAAAAACAATTATCATTCAACTTCAATTATAATTGTATTGCTCGTATCTTGTAAGAACATTGTTTTAGCTGATAACCTGCAACAATTTTCAATCTAATTCTCTGGTGAGCAAAATACTTTAGGCGTACAAACTTTCGCGAGCAGAAACTTTCACGATTTTCGCGAATTTCAGCCATTTTCGCGAAAGTAAATGTCTGTAAAAATTCTTAATAGAGTCACTCGCGAAAGTTTATGCTCGCGAAATTTTCTTTAAAAAATTGAAAATCTATTAAACTTTGAAATCTTAATAAAAATAAAATTTTAAGTATATTTCTAGCTTTTGACGCCTTTTTAAAGTCAAAGAACAACTGTCTTTATCGGATTCAAGGATAATTTGTGACTTGAAAGGCAGTTTTGTTTAAAAAATCTTATTATTAAAAATTATTTTTACCCAATGGTTCGCGAAATTTTATGCTCACGAAAAATATTTTTTCCTCAAATTCGCGAAAGTAAATGTCGTGAATTTCGCGATTTTTCGACCTCGCGAAAGTTTCTGCTCGCGAAAGTTTGTACGCCTAAAGTAGATACTTTACGTCAAATATGTCTTGAATATGTGTATCTCCTTTAGTCTAAAAAATTAATACAATATGTTACAATGAAAATATTGCATAAAAATTACCATTTGAGGTTAGAATAAGCGCATAAGGGAGCAGAATAATTCAACTCCCTCATTTGCAGAATTTGCTATACGAAGATTATTTTCGACAACTAACTGTTGACATCGCTGAAGGATGTTATTGGGTGGGTTTGGTTGCATTCGGATATTCAACAGTTCACGACAAATTCCAACATCATTTAGATTCAATAGTTTTTTGTAATCATGGAAATTTTGAGCAAAGTACAATACGTCTGGCTTGCCACTTGGACATTCTGAATTTCTTACGCGCCTCACATGATGACTATTCCATAAAACCTTAGTCTCATCCAGTTCTCTTTGGATGATACCCATCAAACAGAATTGCATACATGACTTGTGTAGATATAAGCTTGGATCATAAATACCCTGTGCAATAAGGTCTCTAAAAAAATTAATCCACCATGATGACCTTGCTTTCTTTAAAAAGGACCACCATGCTTCAATTCGTTGGTTTGATGTCGATGTTCCATAAAGAAAACTTTTCTTCCCAGCAACTGAATCGATACCATTCCTTCTAAAGAACCGCTGCATTCCACACAGTGTAATGTTTTCTGACCCACGATCTGCTCTAACACAGCGAGGTAAAGCATTAAGAGTAACTAACGTGTCAAGAAAATAAGACGCAACAACTGATGGGTCATTATTTGTCGTTCCTACCTTTAACCATAAGATTTTGCGACTAAACCCATCAATAGCCCCATGAATACAAAATCCATATGGTTTCAGTTTATCGTACCCGTCAAGATGCCAAAGATAATTAGGTCCACGAGCAATATAGATTCGTCGATTGAGTCGATGCCTTGAGCGGTTTAATACACCTTCTGGATCCATTTCTTTTAAACACAATCGTACTGTTTCTTTGTCGACTACTAATCCCAGTGATCGTAATCGTTGAGTCATGAATCTGTATCCAAAATTTCGAGAGGAGCTTTCAGTTATTTCCCTTTCTATCGCATCCATTACATCATTTAAATTACTTTTGTTTACTCTTCGGCTAAGCCCTTGGTCTTTCAGAATGCGCTGCAATTGACGCTTACTCAACACAATATTGTGATGTATGGCAAGGAATGATAGTATGTTAGAATACGAAAATCCTCTATTGAAATATTCTGTAATGATTTCTTCTCTTCCCAAATGCTGTATTTGTAATGGTGTATCCTCCATATCTAAATTCAAATAAGAGAAAGTCCATGAAGAAGCTGACTTTGACAACTATCACAAACAACAAAGGAGCACTAGTGTGCAAAATCTGCCTGCAAACAGACACATATCATGGGCGGGGTGTGGGTAAGCTGTTACTTTCATCACCTCCAAATTACAGCACCTCCAAGCTATCAATTTACGAATAAAGTCAAAATAAAAGAAACAACCAATGAAGATTCATAATAACAGTCAATTATAAAATGGTGACCAGCTAGTTTTGTAATTTGGAAGTGATGAAATTTACTCTCACATTATGAAAGTTTTCTTAGCCTCTTTGACAGTATTGTTGACGACCCTGCTGGTGCACCGGACAGTCAGGTGTTTTGTCCGGTGTCAAAAAGTATCCTTTCGCTTAGTCCGGTGTTAATTGCCAAGAGCTCTAGGCACAGCGGAGATGCAGAAGAACAGCCAGCATGGCACTGTTCTTATTGTCTTATTTGCAAGCTGGGGAGGAGAATTTTCCAAATACAACTTTTATAAAAGTTCAAAAATTTGCAAGGCTTTCTTAATTCTTTTAAAGTTGTATCAAAGTTATTTTTTATTGCTGAGAAGAGGAAAAGTTTGCTAGTAACCTACCTACCGAAATATACAAGAATTACGAAGAACCAGAAACCAGAGAAGATATCTGACACGTCCTAATCCGACGTGATGATTGTGTTTGAGAGTATAAAGCAATATATAACAGCATCCACAGCATGGAATCCAAATTTCAAAATTCTGTAACAGCTCGCAAGGTTTTCTTGAATTGAATGAAGCACTTCACTTTATTTGTTTACATTCGATTTTAAAACCCTAACCGATTCAGCCTTATCTTTTACAGGGCTAAAATTCCTTAATTACTAACTGGTTGAGTCTCTAGCCTAGAAAATGCTTGAGCAGACAGATAGCCCGTGAAAAGCGCGTTCTGGAACAAATAGCACGGGTAAAGCGCGTTTTGATACAGATAGCACGGGAAAAGCACGTTTTGAGATAGATAGCACGGGAAAAGCACGTTTTGAGATAGATAGCACGGGAAAAGCACGTTTTGAGACAGATAGCACGGGAAAAGTGCGTTTTGAGACGGATATCACGGGAAAAGCGCGTTTTGAGACAGATAGCACGGGAAAAGCGCGTTTTGAGACAGATAGCACGGGAAAAGCGTGTTCTGAGACAGATAGCACGCACAGGGAAAAGTGGGCGACTTATGGGCAAGTTACGCAAATTATGAGCAAGATATCCACTTATGGGCGACTTGTGTGCAAGATATGGGGCAAGATGATACTTATAGGCAAGTTATGAGAAAGATAACACTTATGGGCTACTTATGGGCAAGTTATGGGCAAGATGCCACTTATGGGCGACTTATGGGCAAGGTACCACTTATGGGCAAGTTATGAGCAAGATGCCACTTACGGGCAAAATGCCACTTATGGGCAAGTTATGAGCAAGATGCCACTTACGGGCGACTTATGGGCAAGATGCCACTTATGGGCAAGTTATGAGCAAGATGCGACTTATGGGCAAGTTATGGGCAAGATGCCACTTATGGGCAAATTATGAGAAAGTTATGAGCAAGTTATGGGCAAGATACCACTTATGGGCAAGTTATGAGCAGATAACACTTATGGGCGATTTATGGGCAAGTTATGGGTGACTTATAAGTGTTTCATTAAGAATATTAAAGAGAGAAAGAATGTCGTCAACAGGCCACCGTACTAAACAAAATGAAACGAAATAGAAAAAAATCAGAGATAATATTAGATAATCATCTCTAAATTAGAACTAATTATGCATTCCGTTTGAGCTTCGTTTGAATTTCGTTTGAAGTTCGTTTTAATTCGTTTCATGAAACAATTTGAAACGAAAAAATTGAAACAATATTTGGAGACGCTCCCTTACAAGTTCGAATAAGAACTCGCAAGACCTTACAAGTTCGAATAAGAGCTCGCAAAATTTTAAAAGTTCGAATAAGAACTCGTAAGATCTTTTCGATTCCAGTTGTGGAAAGAAAGCTGGCAAGATTGACAGAGTTTAACATCCATTTTAACTTTTCTCCTTTAAAAATTTGTTACAAATTCGTAAAAGACGTATAATAATAATAACAGTAATGACACTGAGTCAATATGATATAATTGAATAAATTAAAGTATTTCTATTTATGCTTCCGTGACTCAATCAATTCGCATGTGTATTAAGTCATTTTTTGTCCAATTACTTTCAAGAAAAAGACGTGTTTTAATCATTCAATATATAAAGTTTTTACTGCGGTTACAGTACAGTAAATGTAAGTCACTTTGATTTGGAAAACTAACAAAATGAATGACGGCGATTGTCCTTTCTCTTCATGGTTCCTGCGTTACTATCTGGTCCCTTCATAGATTCATAAGTCCGTAATGTTGTTCATCAGGTCTGCCGTAGTTGACTGTATCTTCGTTTGTGTATTTACTGATCGCGCATTTAAAACCACCAAAATAATGAAATCCATACTCTCTTCGATCCTCCTCTTTGTGCTGCAGTTCAAAGTACATTTTGAAGATAACTTGAATAAAATTTATGCGATTTATTTTGATTTTCCTCTCGATTTCCATTTATCTAAAAGAAGTTGACCTTTTTTACACAAAACTGAAAGTCAAAAACTTTTTTGGCCTCACTTTATCCAATCCAGTGTCATCACTCGTCACTCACAAAAAACAAAATAAAAAAGAGCTCCATTTTGCTCAATTTCTTGAAAGAGAAAATATCAAAATATGATTGGACGAAAGACTTTTTGGCGCACAAAACATTCATTTCTTGCTGTGTTATTGACTCTTTAAAATATATATATTTCGATCGAATTTTATATGGAAAAATTTTATTTTTGATTTTAAAAATGATAAAATTACTTTCAAATTATGAAAACTTACCATTAAAAATCTTCCCAGAAAAATATGCATCACACAGCCATTTCTTTCTTGAAGAAGTTCAACCATTTATCACCTTTCTTTTGTTATCGACCTTTTGTAATTGGGTGATTTCGCACCTTTACACAAAAAATAATTGATGAAACACATGGCTCAATTTAAACAAAAAAATTTGTCACGAAGAATGACATGCAATAAGAAGAAGCTTAATAAGGCAGTTTTTGTTGTCAAGGCTTAGCCCAAAATGACTTACAAGCTCATTCTTGTACCAGCATTCCTTTATATCAAAGTTGGCAGGTTACACTCTACAATCCTTTTTAATACCTAGATCGGACTTTCACGTTTCAGATCCAGGCTTATTTTTCGGTGACTTTGAGTCTTTGAGCCAAATAAGTTTTATAAAATTTCTTATAAAATGTGTACTTTTTCATGGGATGTAAGATCTTGTAAGGTCTTGTAAGAAATTGTGCAAAAGTTTCTAATAGAAACTGCCCTTTCCCTTCTTTCATAGATACCAATGTTAATGTTTTTAGACCTGGTCTTACAAGATTTGATAACCTGCTATAACCGTATAAGAAATTGCAAGGTTGGATCTTGTAAGTTCTTACAAGTACTTGAATTAAAAAAACGTGTAAGTTCTTGTAAAAACTTGTAAGCTATAAAGCTTTATATACTTAATTGAGGTGAACATTTGTAAAAATTTTCACTTTGGAATTTTTGTAAAATTTGCAAGATTTTAAAATCTCTCGTTTCTTGTGAACCTTAAAATCTTACAAGATCTTGTAAGATTTGATAACATACAACCGCATAAGAAATTGCAAGTTTGAATCTTGTAAGTTCTTACAAGTACTTGAATTAAAAAAACGTGTAAGTTTTTGTAAGAACTTGCAAGAACTTGTAAGTTAAAGCTTTGGTATACTTAATTGAAATTTTGGTATAACTTGAAATATAAAGATTTTTCAGTTTTTGTGGATCTTAAAATCTTACAAGTTCTTGCAAGATTTAATAAGCTATAACTTGTAAGTAATTGCAAGGTTAGGTCTTGTAAGTTCTTACAAGTACGTGAATTCAATAATCGTGTAAGTTTTTGTAAGAACTTGTAAGTTAAAGCTTTATATACTTAATTGAGGTGAAAATTTGTAAATTTTTCTTTTTGAAATTTAGGAGTGACTTGTAAGTTCTTACAAGATTTTCATTTCTTGCAAACCTTAAGATCTTACAAGATCTTTGCAAGAAATTACATAAGATCTCGTAAGAACTTAACTTCCTTCAAAATCTTGTAAGATCTTGCGCATTTCTTGTAAGATCTTAGTAAGATCTCGTAAGATCTTGCCACCTTGTAAGAACTTGTAGGATCTTACGATGTCTTGTAAGATCTTGATAAGTTTTTTGACCAGGGACACGAGGCTAAAAAAAGAAGGCTAAAACCTAAGAATAAATTAAGAACAATCTGAGCTTCAGATATCAGAAATTATTAAATACAGTGTTGTTTTTAACCGATTATATCACGACCTGTCTCAGTGCCCTCAGGAAACCATTTTTCCTCAGCGAAGATTATAATCCCTATCATAATCCGAATGTAGGTTGAAGATCTTTTGTTTCCATCTCAAAGAAATTATTGAATTGTTTTGTAGTTTTTGCTATTCAATTATTATGAGACAAAGTTCGTAATCGTCGTTATCCCTAATAATTCTGTGGGGTGAGAGATCTACTGGGTCTGTGACACTGGGATGTGGTATAGCGATCGTGCACTTTAACCGGAATCTGCAATTAAAAACGACTGATACCGAACTGAATAAGAATCTCTTAATTTTGCAGATTTGGGTGTCCTCCACGAAAATAAGTCCCAATGGAAATTTGGAGAGACTCCATCCGCAAAATACTTGAAAGAAAAGAACCACTCGATAGAAAGGAGAAAAACATTAAGCGCTAATAATACGTTTTTGGGCAAACAAGATAAAAAATTTGTCGTAAAAAGGCATAAACTCGTGAAAATATCGTCTTCCTATAGTGCCTTTCGCTAAATTCATTCCCCGCAAAAATTCATCCACTTAAGGGTTGTGACAAAGATTTCAACGAAAGCTTTCTCCGACAAAAACCTCACCTAACAAGAAATTTTGCCAAACTTATTTCTTCCCTTGATTGTACACAAGATATTGGTAAAAATTATGATCCTTTGAAAGATTTAACTGAAACTATTAGCAGGTTCTTGATATCCCTATCTAGATGACTCAATTATCAAACACCCACCCCATGAAAAGTCCTTAATTTAATTAAGTCTTTCAAAGCCAAACAAAATATCTTTATTCATGAAAGTTTTTGAAGTGCCCTCCTTGAAGGTCTATCACCAACCAAACTTATTTACTAATTAGTATTCCTTCTTGTTCGATTGAATAGCTTCCTTCCTTGCCTTTACAAGCAAAATAAGATGAGGGTGTACATTATTAATCGCCTATTTACGCCAAAAAGCTAAGGTCGATGTAGACTAGCAAGCGTCTGTCTTTCCTTGGACACAGGAACGCAGGAATAGTGCTTATAATAAAGAGTTCTTTCTTATAAAAAATAGAAATTGCCGCGGGAAAGTGGATTGGAAAGATGAACATATTCAGTGAACATATAAAAAAAATAGATCCCATTGAAAGTTTAATCTGCAGCGAAATACAACGACGTGGTTTACTAGTCTAAGGTCGATGAACCTTTCAAATAAAAATTGAGAGCTTCCTTCATCTTAATAAGTTGGCAACGATACTATTTTAAGAAATTGAAGTTCTGTGTAATCTTCCTTGTAGATAAAGTATAAAAGACAGCAAAATTTATTAAACAATCATTCTCAAGTTGAAAAACAACAAGAATAACATAAATAAAAATTGAATCTTTTGACTTCAAACATTCTACAAAACATAAAGATGAAGATGTTGAAAGCTTTATTGTTGATCCCTTTCGTCGTTTATGCTGTGCATTGTAAGTAAATTATTGTACGGTTTATTGAGATTATTGCGATACCTTAGAGTTTTTTATCCAAACAAAGGCGTGTTGAATTATTAGGAGTAATGATCGAACTTTTGTTGTTGGGGTAACTTTTACATATTAGGAAATCAAAAATTGTTGGCAGGGATTGCCAAGTTACCAAGAAAAAGATAAGTATGATTACAGATAACCACAAAAGTATACCGTGAGCCCCACAATTTAGCTTTTTCAGAAATTTAATGTAATATTTAAAGGCTATGACATTATTCACGGTACCTTGTCATGTAAGGATCAATCTAAGAATGCATTTCAAGTAATTTAGAGAAGCTCTCTTGAAGTTTCATGCGTTCTCGGCATTTTCTATATCTTAGCGGTTTTCTTTCATCGATACAATGAAATTTTAAACTAAAACATCTTTTTTGTTTTAGGCACTCCAAACCATGAAGAACAAGAAGAAAAGGAACTGAGTGAGATTGAAGAAATTCTTCAAAAGGAATTGACACAAAATGATGATGAAGATTTGAGGGATCCAAAACCAATCTTTTCTTTCGTGAAATACCTTTTTAGCCGAAGAAGAAGTAGTTCACATGATGAAAGATACGCAGCTAATGTCAACGACCCAAAACCTTTCAAACCAATCCGATGGATCAAAAGCAAACTGACCAGAAGACGTGGTACTGTCATCGTTCACCGAAGAACTGGATCAAGAACGTTGCTAATAGCTTCACTTAAAAACAATATTTATGTCTGTCATATTTTAAATACAGCCATTGAATGAAAAATACTTTCATCTTTCTTCTGGGTCCATTCTAATACCATCTTTATTGCCAGAATCTTTCACTTTTTTGAAAAACAGATCATAAAATTTTTACCAATATTTTGTGTACAATCAAGAGAAGAAATAACTCAGGCTAAATCTTTTGTAGGGTAAGGTTTTTGTCGGAGAAAACTTTTGTGGAAATCTCTTTCGCAACCCTCTTGAAGTCTATCCATGTAAAACCCGGTTTATATCTAGCCAATAGGAAGTGCTTGTCCTTAACACGGGAATGCAATTATACTGGATCTCCAAATGCTACCCTTTGCTTTTTATAGATCGCTAAAAGTCTCCCCGGAAAAGAAGGGTTTGTTTATCATAATCTACTTTGATTGGATGAATTTTTGCCTGGAATTAATTTCGAGAATGGCACTATAGGAAGACAACTTTTTCACGAGCTTATGTCTTTTTACGCCAAATTATACATCTTGTCTGTGCAAAAACTTATTATTAGCGCTTCATCGATGCCTGTAAATATTGTAAAAGTAGTTATTTTACAAATTGTTTTCGTTTCATGCGAGTAATTCTATTCTTTCGAGTATTTAACGGTTGGAGCCTCTCCAAATTTCTATTGGGATTTAATTTCGTGGAGGACACCTAAATCTGCAAAATCAACGAAATTTAATTCCCGCAAAAATTTATCCCATTAAAGTAGAGTCAAGATTGGAGCTCTATAAAGGACAAAAGGTCGAAGGGGCATCGAGATTCTTATTCAGTTTGGTATCAGTCGTTTCGTATTGAAGATTTCGGTTAAAGTACTAACTCCCTATACCACATTCTAGTGTCACAGGCCTAGTATATACCTCACCTTACAGGAATATTAGAAAAAACGACGATTACGACTTTTATCCCATAATAACTGAATAGCAAAAACTCCAAATAATTCAATCATATTTTTGAGATGGAAACAAAAGATCTTTTACCAACATATGGATTTTCACAGAGATTTTAATCCTCGCTGTGGGAAAATAATCACCAGGGGCACTGAGACAGGGGCAGGTCGCAATATAATCGGTTAAAAACAATGATGTCTTTAGTAATTTCTGATATCTGAGGTTCAGATTGTTCTTAATTTATTCTTAGGCTTTGGCCAACTTTTAGCTTCGTGTTCTTGTAAAAGTTTTCTCACAAAACAAGCGTGTATAATCTAAAATGTAATTTTTTTCTGGTCCAAAATTCTTCTATCAAAAGTACTGAAAACATTTCCCAGAAAATTGAAAATATTGAAACAAAAATCTCAAAAATATTTCATCACAAAATTTCGTCGAGTTGAGAATGTCTTTAAAATTGCTTCCCCCTTTACAAATGTACAAAAAGGTTAAAAAGCTTCAAAAGTTCCAAAGTGACCCTGAATTTTAAAACTAAATCATGGAATCAGAAAATAAAGAACAGGTTATTATGTTTTGAGTAAAATCAATCTATTCTCAATGACCAGCATTAAAAGATAGTCAAAATTTACAGTCGATGTAAATAAAGATAATTATTCATCCTTCGTCTATTTTTTGCCACTTCTTCGTCGGCTAAACAAACTAACAGCAGATTGAACTGCTTTCGCAGCAACTTTACAAAGTTACTCAAGGAAGTGCGCTTTAAATGGATAGCCGTAGGAACCGTAGGGGGCTACTTATTTCCAACATGACATTACTCATACACCCCCTTCTCATTTCCCGGTAGGTATTTTTAGTCAGTTGGGAGGGGGTGGGGGTAAAATAAAGGAATGAAACTCGATGGGGATTGATATTTTTATGTTTTTATGGCTGGGGTTATGATTGATTACAATAACAGAAAATTCATCGAGGATGGAAAAAAAATAGCACAATACCTTGCAGTGCGGATTTGCTTATTTGATTATTTTACACCCCTTATTACGGACCAACTGGGACCCCGGCTCCATTGGAAAATTTGTGAAACATTTCATCCCCGTTGGGAAAATACCCTGGATTTTCAACTCCGCTGGGAAATTGACTTTGATTTCATCCCTCTCCGAATTTCAATGTTTAAAGTTTGCACTCCAACACCATCCAGCTTGTATTTTTTAAACTTTGGAACAACAGAATTTATATCCCCATTGGGAGTTCAATAGGAATTTTTATCACTAAAAAAGTTCCGACGGGGCTGTGAGACAGGGATGTTATTTTCATCAAGGAAAGAAAATAGAGTATATTTTTTCACTTGGGACGATATTCTGGCCAATTTTTCTTTCAAAATGGGGTCCCATTGGGTATTTGAAGAGGAGGTGAACACATGTGATGGTTTCCTTCATGATATGCGGTGTGGTGACAGGGATCAGATATGATAGGCTCTGTGAAAAATTAAGGAGAATTACAATGTGTGTAATTTGAGATGTGATTCATGATTTAAGCTATTTGTTGCTATTTCTGTGTGACAGTGCCGTAGGAAGCATTTTTATATTGAGGGGGGCTGAAGTTTAGTGACACCGCGAGGGCCAACCATGGTTTGGCCCGAGCGGGAAAATTTTGAAAATTTGAGCTCTAGATTGCTTGAAAATGCACTCAATTGTGACAATTATGACGACTTAAAAAAGAAAAACTTTGCATTTAGCAAAATAACCACTTTTGAAAAAAATATTGCTACGGCACTGCTGTGTGATGACAAAGCCATGCAATGTTCGTTATCATGATGAGCCAAAAATTTAGAGGTGTTGTGAAAGAAGGATCTTTAAATTGTTTTAAAAGTCACTTTACGAATGTGAAAAATAAGATAAGATTAGAATGGGTACCTTAGAGCCTCCTTTGTACCCTGAGTATCAGAGATTAAGTTTTCAAAAAAAATAGTAACCTCTGAAGACAAATAATAGAAATTTTATCGCGCATGTGTCAATCTAATCACTGTAGAAAAAATCAAAGATAAAGAGCAAATATTACCATATCAATGTCTAGCAGACTGTATCAGATGCAGTTTACTATTTACGAATTCCCCAGAAAAGTGTAGTTGAAATGAGTTTGTTTCGAAAGAAATCTTCTACATGATACCCAAATGTATAACAGTAATTACTAAACTTTTAATTATGGAAATGTCACTTTAATTGAATCGAAATAATAGACAGACTTTATGTTATGATTCTCTATCACTGGCTGCGTTTAGACCAGCCTGGCATTTGTAATTGCTTGCAGTATTCTTTTGAATTCTATTGTTCCGCGCAATTGTTCGGTTTGTCAAATGCCTAATGATGCCAGCGTGTTGGCATTTCGTTGGCATTTGAAATGCCATTTTGAGCAAAGGAATCCCCTTTTCTGGCATTTCAAATCAAACAAAGGAACCAAAACAAAGAGAAAAAATGACATTTTTGATTTTTTAAAGTATTTGCACGTTTTTTATTCAGTTTTTTCTATAGATTGTAAAATTTGCAAGATTTGCCATAGCCTAGCCCTACGGCAAAAAGTTTCAGTCTTAATGACTGCAGTTTTTGAGAAATTCCATGCTTTTCATTGTTTGATCTGTCAAAGTTGAACTTGAGGGAATCACCTTTTCAGTAATGACTCTAAAAAGACGATTCCTTAAATGCCATGACAGAAAATACAATGGAAAAGCTATTAAAATCGAATCCCTCATGAGCAAATGCCAAATTACAAATGCCAGTTGGTCTAAACGCAGCCACTGACACTTTTTACAAAGCAAAGATATCGACTATGACGCTCATCCAAGATCTTGGATGGTCGTCATGGTTATTTTTGTCTTCGCTGATTGCGCGATGAATAGAACCTCGATTCGTCGGCACAGCGTAAATATATGATTTTTAGCTGTGCTTTTCACGGTACCTCCTTTGAGTTTGGCAAGATTGACAAGAGAGTGCCAGTGGTAAAGCTTCAAATCAATTTGTAAAAAGAATCTCGTAAAAATATATATAAAAATTAATATGTTGGTATTTTATATGGTTAAAAAACGATAAAAATCACGAAAAAGTTATCATTAGGCGAAACAAAAAAAATTTCTTGTTTCCGGAAACCGGCCGGGTGAAAAATTTTTTTTTTCTGACCCGGCCGCAAACTTTCGTTTGTTAGTAGTCCGTACTTGTTGTAATTTAGGGCATAATTTATGCTGTGTTTATACATAAAAGTTATTCTTAAACTCTATTTCAATGAGCCATAAATTATCAAAAATAGCAAAAAAAATTATTTTCCGGCCGGCCGCATGATAACTTTTTTCCTTCACCCGCATTCCGGAAACAAAAAATTTTTTATCATTCGCCTTTATTAAACTTTTTTTTTTCAATCCCACTGAATTTTCTGTCTCTAAAAGGGTAAAATTCAAATCCCTGACCACTATTTGTCCCCATTGAGTTTTGACCCGTTAATTTTCTTTCCGTTGACTCGAAAAATATTCCACTGGGTCTATGAGAAGGGGGTGTAGCACTGTCAACTTCAAATACATGATTTCAAAATCGAAACGAGGGTGCCATATACATCTGATAATGGCAAGATGTAAGAAAAAGGCTAACAAGGATATCTCTATCAAGATCCCTCAAATATAAAATACCAACCCCCAAAAAAGTCCTTAATTTAATTAAGTCTTTGAAAGCCCAACAAAATATCTTTTTTAAACAATTTTTTTGAAGTGCCCTCCTTGAAGCTTTATTACCAACCCAACTTGTTTACTAATAAGCTTCCTTCCTTGTCTTTACTAGCAAACTAAGATGAGGGTGTACAATTTTGATCGCCTATTTACGCCCAAAACTTTAGCCGATGAACCTTTCAAAGAAAAATTGAGAGCTTCCTTCAGTTTATGGGGGCAACTATACTATTTTAAGAGACTGAAGTTCTTTGTAATCTTCCTTGTAGATAGAGTATAAAAACATAAAAACACAACAAAATTTAGTCAACATCATTCTCAAGTTGAAAAACAACAAGAATAACTCAAACGAAAATTGAATATTTTGATTTCAAACATCCTACAAAAATCAAAGATGGAGATGTTGAAAGCTTTATTGTTGATCTCGTTCGCCGTTTATGCTGTGCATTGTAAGTAAATTATTTATTAGCAGTGTGTCTAACATGGACTTTTAGAAGAGAGACAATATTCTTGGTAGAGTTCGGACAGAAGTAAAGTTTTCAAAAATAAAAGTCTTGATTCCAATTTATTCACAGTTCATTTGTAAGAGCTAATATAATTCTTTCACTAAAATTATGCTTACTTTTATCAAACTTTCAGGTCGATCAACAGTGGATAATGAAGAAATGGAACTTGAAGATTTTCTGGAACAAAATGCTGAATTATTGGAAAAATTTTCTTTTCTTTTAATGCTGGTCATTGAGAATAGATTGATTCTAAAAGAAAAATCTGACAGCATTTTTGTTATCTTCGCCCGAAAGGTGGGGCTAAAGAAAAACAGGTATGATATTAATTTTCATTTCTAAATCAATAATGTGTGAATCATTACATTTCTTTAAATGGTACTTCTGCTTAGCCCTAATGGGAGTTAAAACAAGTTAAAAGAAGCTCTATTCTAAATTCATATTCACTTTTAATAAGAATATTCTTTATAAGAATGATTATAGTAAAATTGGCCAAGAAATTAAGAATACGCTAAGAATATCACCATCGTGAAATTTGGCTACTGAAGCTAATAAAAATGACATTTTTGGAGCATATTCAATAATAAATTACCAATAACCCCCAAGTAAGGCTCTCTCCTTTCATAAATGTCATTTTATGCTTGAGACGTATCAGAAGCAGCCGGCAGAGAGATTTTTTAGAAATATGTGTTCTTATTTTCTAGGAGACCAAATGTTATTACCTTCAATTTTCTCATACAAATGATGTGTTCTGATTTCTAGGCAACCTTTATCAATCTATTTGTCTCCCTAAACTTACTACTACTTTAACTTTATGGTTGGGTATAACATATTTAGGATGATTTTCCCCAAAAAGTAAAAAAAATCCATCATGAAATGAAAAACACCATTCTTATAAAAAAAGCCTGCATCAATATCGTCACAGTTTCAAAAACTTGAAGCCACTTCCTTAGTTCGCTTTTCTATGATTCTAATAGTGCTCACTTAAGGTTGTACCAACGCCCATCAGGTAGAGTAAACGTTTCAAAGTTTTCTGATACATCAATAAATAAAATGTATCAAATTCTAATTTACTTCTAAATTTTAAATTGAATTTCATTTTATCCAACTTGCTAAGAAATCGTTTCCTCAAAGCACAGAGCTGTTTGATTATTACACGTTTTTTAAAGAAAATCCAAATCTTTATTTTCTCATAATTTTTACATAATTATTTCTTGCTGCTTTGGGGAATCATTTAATGTTTGATGACGTAATGCAAGTAATGGCGTCATTTTCGGTTACACCCTCCACTATCTTCTCTTGTTGAACGAACTCACAACAATCCTTCTCACATGAATCTGAACAGGAGTGGTAAAAATAAATGTGGTCAGACAAAAATTTGCAGAACAATAGACCTTTTCATAAATAATTTCAGGAACATCACTTGCCTCGTATTCAAACAATTATTGTGGTGACTATGTCCATTGAGACATTAAATAATTTTTTTTATGAATAGAAAGTAGTTTCAATAAAATCTGCCAGAAGTTAATCCCCATGGAAATTGTTTGAATACGAGGCAAGTGATGTTCGTGACGTAATTTATGAAAAGGTCTATTAGTGCCATTTGAAACTTTTATAGCTTCTCTTTGTCTTTATACGACATTACGGCTTATCCCCGAAGACATTCTATCAATTTTGTGACTATAAATTCCTCAACCGAATTTCTTTGTTTAATAAATTACAAAACCTTTATTTCAAATATTATTTATAAGGGAATAACGTTGTTTCTTGTCAAGTCAAGTACCTAAAGAATTTTATGGAAAATGAATGGAATGTCTCAAAAATCTAAAACTAATGAAAAACTAACTAACTTTGGTGAAATGCATTATGTATCTAACATGAGAAAAGTAGTCTAAAGAGGAATAAAATTTCAATGGCGCTAATTGCTCTGCAAGTGTGTGCATTTGTGCAGATTTTGTACTACTTTTATTATTTACTATTTATATTCACTGCACACGCGCTTTTTTATCAGAATCAGTAAATTTTGGCTCAGACTGGAATGTTCTTAATTTTTTTTTGAAACTTTCAGGCTTGTGTGTTCTTATAATGTTCTTAAAATACACTTATTTTCTTTACTTAAAATCTGTTAAAATCAATACTGTCAATTTGTTCTTAGGTTTTGGTCAATTTTTTCCTCTAGGGCTTATGAAATTTTTCTTATAAAAAAAAGCATGTATAATCTAAAATTCAAATTATTTCTTATCCACAATTCTCCTATCAGAAAATCGAATATAGCAAAACAAGATAATTCCAAAATATTTCATCACAAAACTTTGTCGAAGCGTCGAAATGAGTGTTTTTAAAATTTCTCCTCCTCGGCAAATGTACAAAACGGTTATCAGCTTTCAAAAGTTCCAAAGTGACCTTGCATTTTAAATCTAAATCAAGGAGATAGAAAATAAAAGGAAGTTTATCATATTTTGTGTAGAATCAATCTATTTTCAATGACCAGCATTAGAAAAATAATCAAGATTTACAGTCGATGTGAAAAAAGAATTATTCTTCATTCTTCTATTTTTTGCCACTTCTTCGTCTGCTTAACAATCTAACAGCAGATGGAATTGCTTTCGCAGCAACTTTTGCAGCAAGACCCCAAATTGGATCATGAAGTTCTAAATCTTCATCTTCAGATAATTGTTGGAATTGATGAAATTCTTTTTCCAATGATTCAGCATTTTTTTCGAGAAAATTTTCAAGTTCCATTTCTTCATTATCCACTGTTGATCGACCTGAAAGTTTGATAAAAAGAGAATAGCTTTAAGTGAAGGATATTGTAGGTCTGAGAAAATATACTGTTAAAAAATTTGGATCGAGAAATTTACTTTTGAAGCTTACTCCTGTCAAAACAATTGTTTTTCTTCTCTAATTTCATGCTAAGGTCACTTGAAACAAAGACCTTTAGAGTGGCATCATTTAATCATCCTGCTAATAAACCAACAGGATTTAATAATGATTTACTTACAATGCACAGCATAAACGACGAGATAGATCAACAATAAAGCTTTAAACATCTTCATCTTTGTTTTTTGTAGAAAGTTTGAAATCAAAAAGATTCAGTTTTCGTTTGAGTTATTCTTGTTGTTTTTCAACTTGAGAATGATTGTTGACTGAATTTTGTTGTCTTTTGTACTCTCTCTATAAGGAAGATTACACAGAACTCAAATCTCTTAAAATAGTATACTTGTCCACTTATTAAGATCAAGGAAGTTCTCAAAAGGTTCATCAATTAGGGTTTCTGGCGTAAATAGGTGATTAATAATGTACACCCTCATCTTATTTTTCTACTAAAGGCAGGAAAGAAGCTCTTCAATCGAACAAGAAGGAAGGCTAATTAGTTTGTAAATAAGTTGGCTCCGCTGGGAAATTGACTTTGATTTTATCCCTATCCGAATTTCAATGATTAAAGTTTGTACTCCAACACCATCCAACTTGGTTTTTTGTAACTTTGGAACAACAGAATTTATATCCCCTTTGGGAGTTCAAAGTCACGTGACTAAAATATGCAAATTCACCGGTTTGAGAGATGTGAAATAGCGTTTGCCGCCTATTTTTTTTATCTCGTGCTCCGAAAACAATTAAATGTTAGATCCTATCCATCGGCACGAAATTTAAAAAGCCCAATTTTTGCTTCACTTTTTTTTGCTGGAGAAAGCTTAAAGTTGCCTATCTAGCCCTTCGGGCTTTACAGATATCTGTGGACAGTGATCAGATATGATAGGCTCTGTGAAAAATTAAGGAGAATTACAATTTGTGTAATTTGAGATGTGATGCATGATTTAAGCTATTTGCTGCTATTTCTGTGTGATGACAAAGCTACGCAATGTTCGTTATCACGATGAGCCAGAAATTTAGAGGTGTTGCGAGAGAAGGATCTTTATATTGTTCTAAAAGTCACTTTACGAATGTGAAAAATAAGATAATGTTAAGCTGGGTACCTTAGAGCCTCTTTTGAGCTTGGCAAGATAAGAGTGCTAGTGGTAAAGCTTTAAATCAATTTGTAGAACAAAAGATCTCGTAAAAAATAAAAAAAATTATGTTGGTATTTTATATGGTTATAAAAACGATAAAAATCACGAAAAACTTATCATTATGAAACTTTTTTTTTTCAATACCACTGAATTTTCTGTCCCTAAAAGGGTTAAATTCAAATCCCAGGCCACTATCTGTCCCCATTGAGTTTTGACCTGTTACTTTTACTTCCGTTGACTCGTAAAATATTCCACTGGATCTGTGAGAAGGGGGTGTAGCTCTCTCAAATTCAAATAAATGATTTCAAAATCGAAACGAAGGTGCCATATACATCTGATATGGCAAGATGTAAGAAAAAGGCTATCAAGGATATCTCTATCAAGATCTCTCAAATATAAAATCGGCAGGTACAAAATGCATAAAACATAATGCATATTGCATAATGCATAATAGTATTGTGTAATTTACAGAACGATTTTATATTTTCTAAAACTCTCCTTTGCAGAGGCTAAAACCGCGAGTTTCTTGTAAACATTCCAATCAGAGGGATTTCCCCAGACATAATATTTACTTTTCGAATCCGAACGAAAGAGAAAACATTCAAATCATAAAAACAAAGGATTTTCCGTCAGCATAAATAATTAAGAAGATGCAACAGATCAGATAGGTTTTCCCCTTCTTCTTTCTCAAAAAAAACATAAACATTCGAATGTAAAAAGATTCGAAGTCTTTTTTCTTTGGTCTAGCTTTCGGATGAAGCTCTTTAATTTATATTGGCTGGATATTGGCTTATCTAACAAAAAGCATTCACATGGTTAATGCTTTGTAAGAGGGTAAACCCGTTGAAATTTATTAGCAATTGTTCGAAAGAATCTCTGAGAAAACCCAGAAAGATCTTGCTTTAAAAATTACCTTTTCGAGTTAGAAAAGTAATAAACGGAGGAGATATTTTCGTGTTTTTTCTACACTATACTACGTTCTGTAAAATACAACTATGAAAATCAAAATGGCGACAATCATTTTCAGTGGATCATAGATTTTCTTCATCATCCAAAATTTAAATTTACAGCTTTCTACCCTTTATTTTCTTGTACAAAATGGTATATTTGTTTTGTTGAAAGTATTATCTTTCAAATTCTCCTTATCATAGCCACTAAAATTGACATTTTTGAAATATTATGCATTATGCATTATGCAATATGCATTATGTTTTATGCATTTTGGACCTGCCGAATATAAAATACCAACCCCTAGAAAAGTCCTTAATTTAATTAAGTCTTTGAAAGCCCAACAAAGTATCTTTTTAAAAAATTTTTTTTGAAGTGCCCTCCTTGAATCTTTATTACCAACCCAACTTGTTTATCAATTAGCTTCCTTCCGTGTCTTTAATAGCAAACTAAGATGAGGGTGTACCGTTTTGATCGCCTAATTACGCCCAAAACCTTTAGCCGATGAACCTTTCAAAGAAAAATCGAGAGCTTCCTTCAGTTTATGGGGGCAACCATACTATTTCAAGAAACTGAAGTTCTGTGTAATCTTCCTTGTAGAGAGTATAAAACACAGTAAAATTTAGTCAACAATCATTCTCAAGTTGAAAAACAACAAGAGTAACTCAAACGAAAATTGGATCTTTTTTATTTCAAACTTTTTACAAAAAACAAAGATGAAGACGTTTAAAGCTTTATTGTTGATCTCTTTTGTCATTTATGCTGTGCATTGTAAGTAAATTTTTCATAAGCAGTGTGTCTAACATGGATTTTTATAAAAGAAACGATATTCTTGGTAGAGTTCGGACAGAAGTAAAGTTTTCAAAAGTAAAAGTCTTGATTCCAATTTATTCACAGTTCATTTGTCAGAGCTAGAAAACCTTTCACTAAAATTATGCTTCCTTTTCTCAAACTTTCAGGTCGATCAACAGTGGATAATGAAGAAATGGAACTTGAAAATTTTCTCGAAAAAAATGCTGAATTATTGGAAAAAGAATTTGATCAACTCCAACAATTATCTGAAGATGAAGATTTAGAACTTCATGATCCAATTTGGGGTCTTGCTGCAAAAGTTGCTGCGAAAGCAATTCCATCTGCTGTTAGATTGTTAAGCAGACGAAGAAGTGGCAAAAAATAGACGAAGGAAGAATATTTTTTTAATTTAGAACGATTGTAAATTTTGACTTTTTTGTCTAATGCTGGTCATTGAGAATAGATTGATTCTAAAAGAAAAATCTGACAGCATTTTTGTTATCTTCGCCCGAAAGGTGGGGCTAAGGAAAAACAGGTATGATATTGATTTTCATTTCCAAATCAATGATGTGTGAATCATTACGTTTCTTTAAATATACTTCTGCTTAGGCCTATTGAGGGTTAAAACAAGTTAAAAGAAACTCTATTCTAAATTATATAAATACAAAGCATACACGCTTTTTTTAATAAGAATATTCTTTATAAGAATGATTATAGTAAAATTGGCCAAGAAATTAAGAATACGCTAAGAATATCACCATCGTGGAATTTGGCTACTGAAGCTAATAAAAATGCCATTTTTGGAGCAAATTCAATAATAAATTACCAATAACCCCCAAGTAAGGCTCGCTCCTTTCATAAATGTCATTTTATGCTTGAGACGTATCAGAAGCAGCCGGCAGAGAGATTTTTTAGAAATATGTGTTCTTATTTTCTAGGAGACCAAATGTTATTACCTTCAATTTTCTCATACAAATGATGTGTTCTGATTTCTAGGCAACCTTTATCAATCTATTTGTCTCCCTAAACTTACTACTACTTTAAAGGAGTGGCGCCCTCCCCTACCTTCGGGTAGACAGTCATACGAAAAGGGAGCCTTCGGGTCGCCCTCGACTGCGGTCGCAAACTTACTTACTTTATAGTTGGGTGTGTTCTATAATCTAGGCAAAACATTTTGCCAAGATATACTTGTAAGATATTTTCTTCCACGAAAGATGTGTTCTGAAACTTTCTAGGGTTACCTAGACAAAAATAACACGTTTGATGACCTTGATTATACCCCTGTCTCGTCAGAACACATCATTATTTCTATCTGATTAATTTTCGAAGATCTTATCAGAACAGATCAAAATTTCTAGCTGAAACATACTCTTAGAACACATCGGAAAAAAGGTCACCTTGCCGGCTGCTTTCGACGTATGTACTAAATTGTTAAGTTTAGTCTGAATTAGGATCCTAGCCTAAGAATGCTGTAAAAATATTTAGGATGATTTTCCCCAAAAAGTAAAAAATATTCATCATGAAATGAGAACACCATTCTTATAAAAAAAGCCTGCATCAATATCGTCACAGTTTCAAAAACTTGAAGCCACTTCCTTAGTTCGCTTTTCTATGATTCTAATAGTGCTCTCTTAAGGTTGTACCAACACCCATCAGGTAGAGTAAACGTTTCAAAGTTTTCTGATACATCAATAAATAGAATGTATCAAATTCTAATTTACTTCTAAATTTTAAATTGAATTTCATTTTATCCAATTTGCTAAGAAATCGTTTCCTCAAAGCACAGAGCTGTTTGATTATTACGCGTTTTTTAAAGAAAATCCAAATCCTTATTTTCTCATAATTGTTTACATAATTATTTCTTGCTGCTTTGGGGAATCATTTAATGTTTGATGACGTAATGCAAGTAATAACGTTATTTTCGGTTACACCCTCCACTATCTTCTCTTGTTGAACGAAACTCGCTATGATCCATGAGAGTAGCACTTTGGACACCTCGCCGTTAGCATTGTATTACAGGCTGAGTGAACACACATAATAATTGTGTCTTGTCCTCAATCTGTGTAAAGGGTGGGCAAAATAAATGTGTTCAGACAAAAACTTGCAGCACAATAGACCTTTTCATAAATAACGTCAGGAACATCACTTTCCTCGTATTCAAACAATTATTGTGGTGACTATTTCCATTGAGACATTAAATAATGTTTTTATGAATAGAAAGTAGTTTCAATAAAATCCGCTGGAAGTTAATCCCCGTGGAAATTGTTTGAAGTGATGTTCGTGACGTAATTTAGGAAAAGGTCTATTAGTGCCATCTGAAACTTTGATAGCTTCTCTTTGTCTTTATACGACATTACGGCATATCTCCGAAGACATTCTATCAATTTTTTGACAATACATTCCTCCACCGAATTTCTTTGTCTAATAAATTACAAATCCTTTGTTTTAAATATTATTTATAAGAGAATGACGTTCTCTCTTATCAAGTCAAGTACCTAAAGAATTTTATGGAAAATGAATGGAATGTCTCAAAAATTTAAAACTAATGAAAAATTAACTTTTGTGAAATGCATTATGTATCTAACATGAGAAAAGTAGTCTAAAGAGGGAGTTTCTAAACATCGACAAGAAATGGCGACTACGATCAGTGACCGCGACCGGCGACCAGATAAAGTTGGGTTATCGAGTTTTTCCTCTTTCTCCACCGTAGAGTCTTTCTCTTATGATCATTTATTTATCGAATTGAAGAGTAAAGCTCACCCCTGTCTCACCTACAGTGATTATAAAGCCACGTGCAAAACGTGCAGAGCAGCCATTTCAACGCTCTTGGAGCTTGAATAGAGTGTCAATTTCTATCTTTTTGTATTTTAGGCATCAAATTACTTGATGGCAAAATTTGTGCTGGAATTTATTTAGGAAGCTTTTATTTGATCATCAGATCATTATTTTGTCAAAATAAGTCATTTTGAGAATGTAAGGACAATAGAATAATTGATGAGATTCTTATCTCTAAAACTGGCCTTCCCAGCTTTTTCCTACTGACAAGTTCTATCTATTCATACAAAAGTCATCTCATTCGGTACAATTAAAATATTTGGTGTAATAAAGTTTAGAGGCATCACACTTAATTGCCCAGTCAATATTTTGTCAAATAGTGTCACTTTGTCTAGAAAATGACTGGTAACATCAAAAGTCACTTTTCTAGCTAGGGTAATTCTCAGCCACGTGCTCAGTGGTTCATTTGAAAGCCACCTCAGGACTCGATTTGGATGTTCTCCACGGTGGAGAAAGCAGGTAAACTCGATAAGCCAAATTTATCTGGTCGCCGGTCGTGGTCGCCATTTCTGGTTGATGTTTAGAAACTCCCGTCTAAAGAGGAATAAAATTTCTATGGCGCTAATTGCTCTGCAAGTGGAACATTTGTGCAGAACTAATTATAGAGAATAAGTGAGTATTAAAGAAATTACTTTTCTTTGAATAATGTTAAGTTGTAAACTACTTGTAGAAATTCTTCTATTTGGGGTCTTTTATTTTATTGTCATGTCAAGACACCTGTCGAGTGTTTTTTATAATCTGATATCTCTGATATAAACTAGACAGGTTCGAGCTGTGAGTCCAATTTTGGACTCACATTTTTAACAGTTGAACAAGCGCAGGACTCACTCATTGAATAAAAATGAGTAAACGACTGGACAATAAAAAATCGCGCTTTTTTCTGAGGCAGTTTGAAAAGAGAAACTAAAGTCTGTCCAGATATAATTGGCAGTGGAAACAAGAATGCCTGTAACTTTTGATAGTCAAATATAATCATGGAATTTTTATTTGCTTGTTTCAGAGAATCAAAAGCGCTATATTAGTTAGTTAATTATTTAGGTGAAAAGATTGATAGAGCTTGAACATTACTCCTAATGCACAAAAAAATTATTTTCGCATTTTTTTACAAGTTTGTGATATATTTTATCAACTTTTTCAACTCTGAAATGCAAAATTTCAACTGCGTGTATACTTTTGAATCCCTTTTGTCACTCCAATAATTTTTTTTATGACTTGAAAAAAATAGCTTGCCAAAGTTGAGAGCCTGTGTAATAAAAATATCGAAACTAGAATGTGACACTCTCTAAAATTATTAGACACTTTTAAGTCTAAATTTTGAAATATTTCTCGGGGTTTTGACAAGCTGACGATGATTTTGCCTCTGTTATCTTTGTTATGATGAAGATAAAACACTTGAGAGGAGTAGAACAACAGAGACTTTTGTCGAAGTTTTGACGTTGTTAGCAAGGTATTCCCAAGCGGTATATCATCAAAATCTATTGTTTCATTATATGCTTTTAACGAGGCGGCAACGAAGCTAGCTGTGTTTTCTTCAAAAAGACAAAGGAGATGGATGTCCAGTCGTTTATATGTTCATGGTATCATTGATTATTTCGAAACTAAGTGAAATCACAGTATAATTGTTTTTATTGAAAAGATAAGCATGAACTTATATTGCCTTTGCTATTTTTAAGGTATTAAAGAACTTTGCTAATTCCCAAAACACTAAACACAGTTTGGCTATGAGGTCATTAAAGAGATCGTAAAATGTGTTATGATCGAACAACTGTTTTATCATGTCACTACCCCCGTTTTAGTAATAAGTTGGAGATTTGATATTTCACAGAAACGTGCTACTGAGGGGTATTTCGGGTCCGATATCTTCCGAGGGACTTTTTTGTTCGCCTTGAAATTTAACAAACTTCTAAACCTAAGGTTGAACTACCACTGGTGTAAAAATGAACGTTATAGCATAGGTAGAAAAAAAGCTCAATTTTTGCACTCGCAAATTTAACCGCTAAAAATCGCGAATTTATCAACCAAAAATACATTCAAATATAGCGCTTTTGATTCTCTGAAACAAGCAAAAAAATTTTCCATAATTATATTTGACTATCAAAAGTTACAGGCATTCTTGTTTCCACTGCCAATTATATCTGGACAGATTTTAAAACAAGCTTTCATTGGCTAATTCATCAACTGTCATTTTGAGGAGTGAAATTCAAATTCAATACAGCAATGGTATTAATTTGTTTCACCGACTTCTGCTTTGGACGGATCCCACTATGCACCACTACTTTTTCGTCTGAACGTTTCAAGCAAATAGATACGCTCTTTCAAGCTTTTTAGATTTTAACAAAGCTAGATCTCTTATTTGTACTTCTAAGCCTTTTGTGCTGACTTTCCAGCGCAGCTGGTTTATTTATTATTTATATTCACTGCGCACACGCTTTTTTATCAGAACCAGTAAATTTTGGCTCAGACTCCGTTGTTCTAATTTTTTTGAAACTTTCAGGCTTGTATGTTCTTACGATGATTATAATACACTTAGTTTCTTTACTTAAAATCTGCTAAAATCAATACTGTCAATATCTGTCAAGCTCAGAACAGTTCTTAATTTGTTCTTAGGTTTTGGCCAATTTTTGCCTCGAGGGCTTATAAAATTTTTATTATAAAACAAAGCATGTATAATCTAAAATTCAATTCATTTCTTGTCCACAATTCTCCTATCAGAAAATCGAATATAGCAAAACAAGAAAAATCTAAAATATTTCATCACAAAATTTTGTCGAAGTGAGTGTCTTTAAAACTTTCTCCCCCTCGGCAAATGTACAAAAAGGTTATCAGGTTTCAAAAGTCCCAAAGTGATCCTGCATTTTAAATCTAAATCAAGGAATTAGAAAATAAAAAGGAAGATTATCATGTTTTGTGTAGAATCAATCTATTCTCAATGACCAGCATTAGAAAGAAAAGTCAAAATTTATTCTACGCTCGTCTATTTTTTGCCACTTCTTCGTCTGCTAAATAAACTAACAGCAGATGGAATTGCCTTCGCAGCAACTTTTGCAGCAAGACCCCAAATTGGATCATGAAGTTCTAAATCTTCATCTTCAGATAACTGTTGGAGTTGATCAAATTCTTTTTCCAATAATTCAGCATTTTTTTCGAGAAAGTCTTCAAGTTCCCTTTCTTCATTATCCACTGTTGATCGACCTGAAAGTTTGATAAAAAGAGAATAGCTTTAAGTGAAGGATATTCTAGGTCTGAGAAAATATACTGTGAAAAAATCTGGATCGAGAAATTTACTTTTGAAGCTTACTCCTGTAGAAACAATTGTTTTTCTTCTCTAATTTCATGCTAAGGTCACTTGAAACAAAGACCTTTAGAGTGACATCATTTAATCATCCTGCTAATGAACCAACGGGATTTAATAATGATTTACTTACAATGCACAGCATAAACGACGAAAGAGATCAACAATAAAGCTTTAAACATCTTCATCTTTGTTTTTTGTAAAAAGTTTGAAATCAAAAAAATTCAATTTTCGTTTGAGTTATTCTTGTTGTTTTTCAACTTGAGAATGATTGTTGACTAAATTTTGCTGTTTTTATACTCTATCTACAAGGAAGATTACACAGAACTTCAGTCTCTTAAAATAGTATAGTTGCCGACTTATTAAGATGAAGGAAGTTCTCAAAAGGTTCATCAGGCGTTTTATGGTTTTAGGCGTAAATAGGTGATCAAAACATATACACCCTCATCTTAGTTTGCTACTAAAGACAAGGAAGTTGGGTTGGTGTCTTTCAAGTTTTAATTAAATTAAGGACTTTTCATGGGGTTGGTATTTGATATTTGAGTGATCTTGATAGAGATATCCTTGATAGCGTTTTTTGTTGCCATATCAGATGTATATGGCACCCTCATTTCGATTTTGAAGTCACTTTTTTATTTGAAGTTGACAGCAAGACACCCCCTTCTCAAAGAAGTCAGCGGGAGTAAAAATAACAGACCAGAACTCGATGAGGACAGATAGTCCTGTGTTTTTCATGGCTTTGGATTTCAATTCCATTGTTTTGGAGCCAGAAAATTCAGTTGGTACAAAATAGAGTATATATTTTGCCACTAGGGAAAATATAATTTTTGCCAATTTTTCAAGTATAAAGTTGTCCCAGTGAGCCTGTAAGAAGGGTGTGTAGTATATTATACTTCGTGGGTTTAACAGGGGAAAAATTGAGACTCGATTGGTTTTTTGATCCAAAATTTAACTTCCTAATGATGTCTTTTTCGTGAGTTTTATTTTTTCATCAGTGGGGATAAAAATTACTATTAAAATCCTGATGGGGATAGAAATTCTATTGTTCTAAATTTGAAAAATCCAGTACGAATGGCTTTGCAGTGCAATTTTTAAACATTAAATTTTGAATGTGGATGATGTCAAAGTCAATTTCCCAGTGGGGTTGAAATTCCAGGGTATTTTCCCACCAGGGACGTAATATTTACCAAATTTATTCCAGTGGGGCCGGGGTCCCAGCGGGTCTGTGACATAATCAGGTAAACAATTCCTCTCTTCTAAATATTGTGCTATTTTTTCATCCCCGATGAATTTTTTGTTTTGAAAACTGTAATTCATATCACCAGCCATGAAAACATAGAAAAGGGGGTGTATGAGCCAGGTCATGTTGGAAATAAGTAGCCTACTACGGCTATTCATTTAAAGTGCACTTCCTTGAGCCAATTTCTTTTAAAGAAGAGCATGAAAGGTTTGCTGAACTTTTGATTATAATACTTACATCGGTTTCCTTTTTAACTTCCTTGATAACTGGGTATAAAAGGGTTTGCTTGAAAGTTCTAAATCATTCTCAAGTTGAAAAAACAACAAGAATAACATAAAGAAAATTGAATCTTTTGATTTCAAATATTTTAAAAGAATCCAAGATGAAGATGTTGAAAGCTTTATTGTTGATCTCTTTCCTCGTTTATGCTGTGCACTGTAAGTAAATTATTGTACGTTATTTTGAGATTCGTTGCGAGACCTTAGAGTTTTTTTATCCGAACAAAGGCGTGTTGAAATAGGAGTAATGATCGAACTATTGTTGTTGGGGTAACTTTTACATATTAGGAAATAAAAAATTGTTGGCTGGGATTGCCAAGTTACCAAGAAAAAGATCAGTATTATTATAGATAACTGCAAAAGAAGACCATGGGCACCACAACTTAGCTTTTTCAGAAATTTAATAATTTAATGTAATATTTAAAGGCTTTGATACTCACGGTACCTTGTCATGTAAGGATCAATCTAAGAATGCATTTCGCGTAATTTAGAGAAGCTCTCTTGAAGTTTCATGCGTTGAAGTTTCGGCATTTTCTTTATTTTAGAAGTTTTCTTTCATCTTAGAACGCACAATACTATGAATTTTTAAACTAGAAAATCTTTTTTGTTTTAGGCACTCCAAACCATGAAGAGGAAAAGGAACTGAGTGAGATTGAAGAAATTCTTCAAAAGGAATTGACACAAAATGATGATGAAGATTTGAGGGATCCAAAACCAATATTTTCTTTCGTGAAAAGCCTTTTTAGTCGAAGAAGAAGTAGTTCACATGATGAAAGATATGCAGCAAATGTCAACGACCCTAAACCTTTCAAACCAATCCGATGGATCAAAAGCAAACTGTCCAGAAGACGTGGTACTGTTATTGTTCACCGACGAACTGGATCAAGAACCCGCTAATAGCTTCACTTATGTCTGTCATATTTGAAATACAGCCATTGAATGAAAAATGCCTTCATCTTTCTTCTAAGTTCTTATAGCCAATAGGGCGTTATTCCCAAGAGGTATATCATCAAAATACATTCTTTAATTTTATGTTTTTAACGAAGCTTGTAGTCTGAATCGCAAAATTTAGTGAAACACACACAAGAACTTTCTTTCTATAGAATTCGTACGAACCGATACTTTTTTCGGGATACCCTGTACAGTATGTGGCCCCCAAAACGTCGATCAAATTTAAAATTTCTCTCAAATCTAGAGGAAAAGAGGTTTTACAAAAATTTTTGCTGCATTAAAAACTTTAACATCTCTATTTTATTTCCCGGAAGTTCTTTTCCATAATTTTCAATTTCAACAATATTTTTCAATCGCTTATAAAGATAGGTTTCATTCATATCTTAAAAATATCTGGAGAAATCGCTAAAATTGCAAACCTCCGTTTTGGGGGCCATTAGACAACCAGGGGTATACTGTAAAAATTTCATCAAACTAATTTATGCCTAAAACCCTCTAAATCACATTTCCATACTACGGTGAAAATTTTGTATTCATTCATATCTTAAAAACCATTTTTGGTGGAAATGATACTTAGGAATAGTGGCTAACATCTTTTGAAGATTAGAAGTTCAACATATGACTGCTCTCCTTTGCAGGGGTCAAAACACTAATTAGACGATTTTCAAACTGAGTGGTTGCATAATTTTAGAGCTCCCCCACTGAGGTGGAGAGCGACCATTTTTGGTGGAAATGATACTTAGGAATAGTGGCTAACATCTTTTGAAGTTTAGAAGTTCAACATATGTCTGCTCTCCTTTGCAGGGCTCAAAACGCTAATTAGACGATTTTCAAACTGAGTGGTTGCATAATTTTAGAGCTCCCCCACTGAGGTGGAGAGCGACCATTTTTGGTGGAAATGATACTTAGGAATAGTGGCTAACATCTTTTGAAGTTTAGAAGTTCAACATATGTTAGCTCTCCTTTGCAGGGCTCAAAACGCTAATTAGACGATTTTCAAACTGAGTGGTTGCATAATTTTAGAGCTCCCCCACTGAGGTGGAGAGCGACCATTTTTGGTGGAAATGATACTTAGGAATAGTGGCTAACATCTTTTGAAGATTAGAAGTTCAACATATGTCTGCTCTCCTTTGCAGGGGTCAAAACGCTAATTAGACGATTTTCAAACTGAGTGGTTGCATAATTTTAGAGCTCCCCCACTGAGTTGGAGAGCAACCATTTTTGGTGGAAATGATACTTAGGAATAGTGGCTAACATCTTTTGAAGTTTAGAAGTTCAACATATGTTAGCTCTCCTTTGCAGGGCTCAAAACGCTAATTAGACGATTTTCAAACTGAGTGGTTGCATATAATTTAGAGAGCTCCCCCACTGAGGTGGAGAGCGACCATTTTTGGTGGAAATGATACTTAGGAATAGTGGCTAACATCTTTTGAAGATTAGAAGTTCAACATATGTCTGCTCTCCTTTGCAGGGGTCAAAGCGCTAATTAGACGATTTTCAAACTGAGTGGTTGCATAATTTTAGAGCTCCCCCACTGAGGTGGAGAGCGACCATTTTTGGTGGAAATGATACTTAGGAATAGTGGCTAACATCTTTTGAAGTTTAGAAGTCCAACAAATGTCTGCTTTCCTTCGTAGAGGAAAAAGTCGAATATCAAACTGAATTTCGAATATCAAACTGAATATCAAACTGAATATCAAACTAACTTATTTTTAATTGCAATTTTAGCGATTTCTCCAGATATTTTTAAGATATGAATGAATACAAAATTTTGACCATAGTTTGGAAATGTGATTTAGAGGGTTTTAGGCATAAATTTGTTTGATAAAATTTTTACAGTATACCCCTGGTTGTCAAAATGCACGTTTAGGGCTCCCAAAACGGAGGTGTAGTTAAAATCAAATTATTAAGCCCAGTGGTAAAAGGGGGGGGAAGTATGAGTATATTTGTGTTTTCCCTTAAATTTACGACCCGATGGATGTAAAATTTATGATTTTTATTGTAAATATTTCAAGATTTTCGATATTGCAAAGTCCAAACTGAAAATTTAGAAATTTCCGAAATGACAATTTTGATTTAACAACGTCTTAAGGTATGTGTTCACCTTTCTTGGCACATTCTCTTTAATTGATCATATTTTTAGAACAACAAATTTTTATATATGAAAAGTATATATTTTCTGAAAGCCAATAATATTCTCTTTCTAATGGTAAAAATTTCAGCTGAATTTAAAAAACTGGGCAGGATATAATTAAAATCTTAAGAATTTTAACCTTACCTACTTCAAAGAAGTTAAAGTCACCCATAGCTTTTGAATTTTGAAACAATAATTTCGATACTATGTTCCCAATAGATTGAACTAAAAAAGTGTCTTGGGATTTTTCTTGGAATTGATTTTAACTCTTTAAATCCTAAATTATGTAAAAATATCGATAAAAAAGTAAATTAAAATGTGATTTTTTCAGTTATCTGTAAATTGAGGAAAAACAACTCGGTTAGAAATAAAATCCTAAGACTCTTTTTAAGTTTGATCTTTTGGGAATCTCATAAAAAAAGAATGAAGTCGATATCTAAATGCTATGGGTGACTTTAACCGGTTTGTGTAATTTACGATGCACGATCCAACGATTCACGATGCGCGATGCACGATCCATGCATATATTATGGTAATTATTCTAATTATGCATCTATAGGTTTTAGTAATCACATATTTTAATTCCTTCTTTTATATTCCTGGAGAATCAATTTAAAGTATGCGTGTATAAATTTTAACCTCAACAATCAAATCAAATCAAAATGCCCATGCTTTGAATTGAATATCTTGTAACCTTTTTGCTTTCTTTCTTTAAAAAAAAACGTTTCTCCGATTAAACCAACCAAATGCATTGGATTGAGACAGGGTTATAAACAAAAATTTACAATGTTGTGGTAAAGTAGGGAAGACGTTTAGCGCGTGTATAAACTCACCTTTTTTGAGAAAGATCAAATAAAATGAATTAACCTGATCATCAAACAGAGAAAAAATCAAATAGATAAAAACACCAGTTTGCCATTTCTGTTGGTAAAAGGCTTTTATAAGAACATGCCAAAAGTAATGTAGCCAATGATTCCTTATTTACCATATTCACTGTTCTTAAAAAAATAATAAACGTACAAAAATGAGTTTTCTTTTAATAAATTTTTCGCGCCAAAACTTTTCTATGACGTCAAGGCTTTTTCTTTCATTTTAAAAACAAACTCTCGCTATCAATTTTTGGTTTTTCTACACAGAAGATATAAGTTATTTTAATCATTCTGATTATGATAAACAAGAAGCCCAGAGGGCATGAAGGCCCAGCGAATAAAAATATGAACTGAACATGACTTGAGTAGCAGAGGGGATTTGAACCTGGAGTCGCTATTACAAGCCATAGACGCCTTAGACCATTCGGCTATCTCTTATTTACAACAAAATGAGAAATAATTCATAATATTTAATCTTATATACAGAGATGTTAGTTTTTTTCCTAACACGTGAACAACTGAACTGTTCACATGATAGAGAAATGTAAAAACAACTTTTTTTTAAAAGAACATCTTCCTAAAGAGAAGGAGGTTTGTTACGGTTATTTCTGTGTAAATTACATTGTTTTTCTTAAAACGTACTACATCTGTTATATTCTTATAGTTTTAATAGTTAATTGTATTTTCTTCTTTTATGTTTTTAACCAATAAAGACGATTTCAATTGTTTTTTACTCCGTCAATCATGTTCTAACAGCCAATCAAATCCTTCACAATATGTACTAGCCTGTGCTGTGCTTGAAAACGCGTATCGCCTAGTAAATTGTTACACACTGACACCGGGCAGAATGCTAATGAAAGGCCCATTACGCTAAAGCTAGCTGGGCCAATTATTTCCCCTTCTTTTTTTAATTTTTTTTTCGTTATTGTTATATGATGTTTGTAGCTAGCATTATGAAAACTTATTTGTGCATAATTAAAATAATTAACATAAATCGACATAAATCATGCATGGATCGTGCATCGTGCATCGTGAATCGTTGGATCGCGCATCGTAAATTACACAAACCGGACTTTAACTTCGTTAAACGTAGTATGGTGTGGTAAAATTTCGTTTTTTTCTACATCAATTTGAAATTTTTAACGAGATGATTGCTGTTTATTTGAGTAATAGTGAAATGTGTCAAAAATATTACTATTCAATAGAGGTGAGAATAAACATCAGCTGAATTCTCTCTTTTGTCTTTGTTGTTTCCGAAAGAGACAATTATTTGAGTAAATAATCCATCATAAGACGAACTTTGTTTTGAAATTTAAATGGTTATAACTCTGGATAAAAAAAAGATTTTAAGATCGCGATTTTACCAGAATGAAATCCAGTAACTTTTCTTCCACTTTGAGTGAAAAAATTTTTTTTGACAAAAAATCGGAAAAAAGGTGTACACATACCTTAATCAAGTTTTGAAAACAAATCTCTATTATGAAAACAGTTCCATTCATGTATGGAATAAGCTGTGGAAATTTTAGAAGAAAAGCTTAACTGAAACTGAAAATACTAAGCTTTAAAAATATTTTTCTCCTATATTTTGCAAAAAAATGACAGAATTTACCGTTTTTGCTGATTGAGCGAAATTTTTTATATAATGTTAATTTTTTGTTATAAACTATTAACTAAAGGTGATAGGAATGCAATTCCAAGATTTTAAGCTGTTTCTCATATTTAGAATTTTCGGTTTTATCAATGCTGACTCTAGGGCTCCAAAATACTGGTTGAACTTCAAGATGCTATATCTTTTACCCAGCCTCTAAAGTCACAGATGTATTTGCATTTTCTGAACGGCATTAGGTGTAGAAAGTTTCCTATACCCCGTTTTCATAACTTATTTTCAATATCCAAGGAGCTAGAGTGAGTTATATGCAATTTTTATCTAATTTTGGTGTTTAAATATTTCCTTTAGACGCAAATATGTTATTTTGAATCTGTCTCAAACCAGCAAAAACATGCTCATTTTTAAGTATAACCATCATTCTTTCAAAATAAACAAAAATCGTTTAATTCTGATAAATCTACAAGTCAGAATCTTCATTTTACTGACGACCTTGGGGCCATATACTGTATATAAGAAAACTTTTTTTCGCTAGAGGATGAGCAGAAGCCTATGAAGTTAGCAGTGCTTCTCTACAAGAAATACAAAGGAAATCGATGTCCAGCCGTTTATATATTCAATAAAATAACTAAAAGAGACCTTATTAGATGGTATTATTTGGCATTAAAATCTTACCAATGGGATTTGAATAACAAATTAGGTATTTTGGACATTAAATACGAAAAAAAGCCAAATTTTTTTGAAGTTGCTAGGCATTTTTGGCTTAAAATCCATTAGCCTGGATATCCAGACCGTAAACTATTTCACCGTCTAGTTTTTTATAATCTTGTCTCTGGTTTACGGTCTGGTCGAAGTAACTCGTCTGCAGGGATATCTGTCCCTGCATATGCGAGTGTCTCTAATTGGTCAGTACGCGCCCAGTCACTGACTAGAATTTTTGCGGGGTTTTTGATATTTTTCGATGCGCGCGCATAATTTATGGAAAAAGCTGACCTTGCAAAAAAGATAAACAAATGAAAAAGAAAACACAAGTTCATTTCTAAACAAAATGGCCGCTGGAAAGGAGCCTCTATGAATGTGGCTGATGCTTTGATGTACTTTAAAGTGGTTTTGAAAGTTTATTGAGTTTGTAAAAGAGGTTTTATGGTAAGTAATTATGTGTGTCTGCCTGGGTTACCAAAGTTTTGAGATTCTGTCAACAAGGGTTTACTCACAGACTGTGTCATTCAAAACTAAAATTTTAGAAACTTTGTATGTTGAGGTAAGAGTTTCTTTTTCTGAAATTTTGAGTCTGGATACCCAGGCTAAGAATCCATATGTAACTTTTTGTCTTAAATCCGGAGATTCCTATTAGAACTCCGGAAATTTGAGGTTGCTAATAAAAAAAAGTGCAATCTAAAGCTCATTGAGTTTTTCTAAAGACTTTGTCCGACACTGGCTGTGTTTAGACCAACTGCCATTTGTAATTTGGCATTTGCTCATAAAGGATTCGATTTTAATAGCTTTTCCATTGTATTTTCTGTCATAGCATTTAAGGAATCGTCATTACTGAAAAGGTGATTCCCTCAAGTTCAACTTTGACAGATCAAACAATGAAAAGCATGGAATTTCTCAAAAACTGCAGTCATTAAGACTGAGACATTTTGCCGTAGGGCTAGGCTATGGCAAATCTTGCAAATTTTACAATCTATAGAAAGAACGGAATTGAAAACGTGCAAATACTTTAAAAAATCAAAAATATCATTTTTTCTCTTTGTTTTGGTTCCTTTGTTTGATTTGAAATGCCAGAAAAGGGGATTCCTTTGCTCAAAATGGCATTTCAAATGCCAACGAAATGCCAACACGCTGGCATCATTAGGCATTTGACAAACCGAACAATTTCGTGGAACAATAGAATTCAAAAGAATACTGCAAGCAATTACAAATGCCAGGCTGGTCTAAACGCAGCCACTGAATGAAAATTCACTGGAAATCTGTTTTGATTCCATTTTTGGTTTTTGATTTGGTCCCTTCGGGATTATACTTCGTTGGCTTGAATATAAACTGTCATTGCGAATCGAGGTTTCATCCATCTGAGAAAACAGAAGTAACCATGACAACTGGTAGCAAATTCCTTTTTCAAATTTCAATTGATTACAGCTTGGGCTCATTAAAACAGAAAAATTGATCATGGAAAATTTGGTTAATTAATGGAAACGTTTTCTGCGTTTATCGTATTTAAAATTCAAATTTTTCCCTAGTAGCACTTCTTAAAATATACATTCAGTTTCTTTATCTAATAAATTACAACTAATAAAAATTCTACTCTACCATCGTATAAATGAAACATGGTCAAACGCGCTTCACCCAAAATGTTCAGTACGCGAGGCAAGAAACATTACTAGGCTTGAAATTTAAAAACATCCGAAGGCATCATTTGTTCTTAAAACGTGTAATGAATTTATCATACGAGCATCAGATTTTATTCCACCTTAGTTTCGCCTTTGGACCCGAGTTATAAGAATTTCGAACTACAGACATACTCGTATTCTTGGAAATAATAAGTCATAAGATATGGACAAATAAAATATATAAACTTATACGGAAAGGTTCCTATCAACTCATTTTCAGCAAAAACCTAAGAACAAATTAATAACAAACTCACCACAGAATGGCTTTAAAAAACTGATATATAAACGCCTTTTAAGTTAAGCCATATAAGAACATTTAGCCTCATTTCATATTTTCTTACAAATAAAATGCTAGGTGTAGAGAAAACGTTATTGAAAAATCGAGGAAATGAATGAAGGAGCAAAAAGCAAGATTATTTGGACGATTATTCCGTTTTCTATGAATAAAACTTAAAAAACTATCACCATTCTTATAAAAACCTATTTTTTACTAAACGGTTTTTTCAAATTAAAACTTCGTCTTTTTTTCTTTTTCTCAAAGTTTTGATTTAAAAATGGCGCCACTAAATCATCACGTGGCGATGCTACCATATTGCGTTCATCATAATAGTTTTGTTGCGCATGTGCTGCATTTGAGACAGCGTCACTTATGTCCGTTACAGGACTCGGTTGGAAATCGATCGATTCGTAATGAACAGAGTTCGGACGAGAGCTTCGAGAAGCGGGTCGTGGTGATTGTCTTGACGACGGCCTTTGCACAGTTGAGTTTGATTCTAAAGACGAGCGGCGACCATGGGTTTCTAAATGTCGTTGATGTTGATGTTGGTGATGGGGATTGTGCCATGGGTTTCCAAGTTCACGACGACCTTGAACACGCGGCTCAGTATTGACCAATGAAACACCTTCTACGGGATCTTGTTTAGCGCTCATTTTCGGAGATAACATTTGCTTACGAGTTCTAGTTTCTTTAGCGTATCGTTTCTTGACTCTAACAGCTTCACCTGTTTTGATTTTTTTAGCAACACGTGATGAAGTTGTTGTTTTTTGGGACTCCGAAGAGGACACACATTCTCCTTCGGCTCCTTCCGGCCCCTCAGCGTCAGATGGGAATGACTCGCAATCATCACATAAGGACGCCCAGTCCTCCTCTGAAAACGGTAGGGCGGTACTTTGCTCAGAGAAATCTTGATAAGCACATACGTCACATCCATCATAGTAACTACCATCGTGACAATGCGGCATCCCGCTTTGGTAACCTGCACCATTCGGTGGCGGCATCCCGATTGGTAAACCTGCACCGTTCGGTAAATTATGTATTCCAGCATTGTACCAATATGCAGCGGATGGAACAAGGTGTACTGAGTTCATAGTCTGCATCAAATGATCACGATCAGTCTTAACAATGTTTAGCTCGTACGCTACTTTGTCTAGACTCTTTTCCAAAGAAGCTTTACAGATGTTTAATTCGTTAATAAACTCCTGTTGGTGTTGTTGAGTTTCTTCTTCCTTCTTAAGCGATTTATGAAGATTGTTTAACTCCATTCTCAATTCTTTCACAACAACTTGTAAGAAGTCATTCTCCTTTTCCAGTTTTTCAATAGTGGTACGGTATTCGTCTATCATTCGGTCACGTGTTAAAATAGCCGAATCTGATTGGTCAGTGGTTTGAGATTTCAGTTCGTCATATTCTTTATTCAGTTTAGCGATAATTTCATCTCTCTCCTTCAGCTCTGCTTCACGTTTCTCTAAATACGACGCTAGATCGTCTAGCTTTTTCTGCGCTTTCTCAAGAGACGTCTTTAACTCGTTTTCTTTTTTCAATAATTGTGATTTGGGTACAACTTCAAGCACAAATCTTCCGTCGACTAGTTCAGTTTTCATTTCTAAGCTTTTCTTTGAAATTCTCGCTTCAGTGATTTTAGAACGTGCTTCTCTTAATACTGTCTCCATATTGTCATTCATATCCTTTACCAAAACTATGACGTCACGTTGCTCTTCATCGATTGCGCTCGCTTCGTCTAAAGATTGAAGATCGTTGATGCTGATTGCTTTGGTCAGCTCTAAAATACTAACCGCTTTTTGCATAGTCACAGTCTTTTCGGGAGTCGTATGCTTGTTCAGTATAGCTGCCCGTGGACTCGGGCTAAGAGATTTGGTAGCGGGTGTATTATTATTCGAGTCATTTTTGGGTTGCTCTTCACCACGCCCTTTTAAAGCATTCAGAAGTACTTCTAAACGACGGTTGGTAAATTTCATATGTTCAAGCATGTACTCACGTTGTTCAGAAATTTGCGAGACTTTATTTTCGAGATTATCGACACTCGTTTCAGTATCCTTTTTCGTACATAATGCACAATTTACGCGAAGTTCAAGTTTCTCTTTTAAGCTGGTCATTCGTTTATTAATGGGTTCCAAATGCACATTCACGACCCGTTTGCATTCGTGATTTTCGTGTTTCTCGAGCAAGTCACGCAATCCTTGTAATTCTTTATGGGCCTCAGCTAACTCGGTCTGCAAATCTGTTACGTTGATACCTAGACTACGTGGTGACGTATTAGCAGATTTTGGGGGCGTTCTGCCTCGTTGAGCCAGTTGATCGATACTAACAGCTCTCTTTAAATGATGCATACGGTGAAATTCCTTTAAAACTTTGTTCTCTTTTTTGACATGAGAAAGTTTGTTCTGTAAATTACGCTCGATGGTTTTTCGGTTCCGTAATTTTGTGTGTAATTGACTAATCTTCTTATTCATAATTTTGCGTTTAGCAATTATCGATGTTGCAGGATTCGAATCGGTGCAATCGATTTCTGGTTCACTCAAAGAACGTTTCAGTTTTTCTGATAATCGTTCTAATGTTTCTCTTGAGAATTCACTCCGGTATTTAGCTTTGAGTGCACTCAATCCACGAAGCCCGCCGCTGACGTCACGACGTGGCACGTGAGGTTCCGTCAAATCATCGGTACTATAGCACGAATCGCTTTGATCGTCTTTAATCGAAGAACATTGTTTCGAATATTCGATAATATCGTTCAAAAATGTTTCATATCGATTAATATCACTAATACGAGTCGATAACGAATCGGTTAAATTGGTATACGAGTTTTCGATTTCTTTATCGGTTACGTCAACGTTTTGTTTCAAATCTTGGACGTTTTTGTACTCTATGCTTTGTGTGGAACAGAGTTGTAACGCATTTTCATTGGTTAATTCAACTTTAGCTAGCGACATGAGCTGTTTACGTTGATGCAAGAGTTTCATCAGTAATTTTTCAAACAAAATCAATAAAGTTTTTCGTTTCTCAGTCATCGATTTATCACGATCGATTTCATTCGATAATGTCTTATTAGCTTCTTGTAGCTGCTTTTGTTGTTGGAAAACCTCTTTCAACTCCGATTCAATCGCATCTTTTTCGTTTGATCCAAACTCGATACTTTCTCGTAACTCCTCGATTGTTTGCTGTTGCTCACGTTGGCATAATCGAAATTTCTCATTATCAAGTTTAAGTTTCTGAAAATCGTTCGTAACTTGGAATATTTGATCTTCTAAATCTTTATTTCCTGTTTCAGTAGCTTTCATACTGCGCCGTAATTTCATACAATCTTGCTCGCTATCTTGTAAAGAGTGCCGTAAATCTTCACTTTCTCTCGTAAGGATATTCACTTCGCGAGTTTGATCTTGATACTCACGTCGCAATTTCGTTATAACGCTTTCGAGTGCTTCAAGTTTAGTTTCGAGTTCGTTATTTTCGCTCGTTACGTCAGCTGTTTTGTGAATCTGTTCTTGAAGTTCATGAAACAAACCGTCTCTTTCCTCTTGAACTAGTTTTAATTTCGAGCCCAACTTCTCATTTTCACCACTCAAGCTACTACAAAAGTCTTGCATATTAGCTTTACCTCCTTTCAGATGTGTGTTTTCATCGTGGAACACTTTACGTTCTTTTTCAGCGATAGTCAAGCGTTTTTGTACGGCATTTAGTTCGTCATTCGTGATCCGATGTTGTGATTCGGCATGGTCAATCCGTGATTTCAAAAACTGTTTTTCTCCTTGAAGTTCCTCAATGGTTAACGTGTGATCATGGACTTGTTCACCCATTTCTTTAATGGTCTCTTTGAGCTCGCTTACCTCGTTCGATTTACTAACTACAGTCTTGTAAGAACGGTCAAGACCATCAGAAATAGTTCGTAATGTCTTTCGAATGTTTGTGAAATTCCTATCCACCATTTTGCGGTTGCTCTCTCCTTCATTGGTGTTGTTTACATTTCGAACTAAACTCCTCCGCAGGTGTTCTACAATTTCATTCATTTCAGACACTCCTTCGTTTTTCATTTTGAGCTGATTCTCAAGAAACTCCTCCTTTTCTTTCTCAAGATCTTTAATTCTCTTTCGTTGATGGTCTACTATGATTCGGCTCTCTTGTAACTCATGCTTTAAAGTTTCAGCCAATCCCTGTGCGAGTGTGGTTACCATTTCTTGTGATTTATCAACCAATGTGCTTCCTTCTTCCTCGGTCACGGCAAAAAGATCCTCAACAATTAGCATTCGGTCGATTTTGTCCGCCTCTTTTTTCAATTTCTTTTGAACAGATTGTACGGTGACGTCATCAGAGGAACAAAAATCGACGATTTGATAAAGTGAATCGAGCTGCTCTTTCGTGTTTTTCCTGAGAGGATAAAAAATCAAAATAGAAATCAATTCAATGTTTAGTTTTACTCAATGGCAAAATTAATTAGAGTAAAATTAGAGTAAAATTTTCCACTGGGTACAATATCTTCGCCAATTTTTCCAGTGGGAAGGGTCCCAGTGGGTCTGTAAGAAGGGGGTATAATAGGAGGCAACATTTCTGAAATAACCTAAAATTTATTAAAACTTACTTGAAAGATTTATCTCCTCTCAGAATTTTCGACTCCAGCTCGTGAATTCGTTTGGATAGTGAACTATTACAAAGTGATAATTCCTCGATTTCCGTGACACTTGAATCGATCGCTTGTCCGAATTGTTTGCGCATGCTCGTGATAGAACTTTCAAGTTCGTGATAATCCTCGTTAATGCGAGTACTCTCGTGCGAAAGTCGTTTTAACGACAAACGAAGATTTTCTGTTTCTTTGTGTTTGGCATTCCAACGAGTTTTGAAATTCTCCAATAGTTTCTGTGTTTTGGTAAGGTCATCTTTTTCTGAAAAAAGAAAGACAAGAAAAATCATACAGTCAGTCCCAGTGAAAAACCGTATTAAGTTAGGCCCTTGGTAACAAGGCTGAAGAATTTCGGAAGTAGGTGACGCTGCAAGAAGTTTTTGAAAAATTTTTTTGGTCACCTGGAGTACTTGAATACTATTTTGTAAAGAAGGTGTAAGATTTTAACATTGAGAAGAAAAAATCTTACACATTCTTTACAAAATAGTATTCAAGTACTCCAGGTGACCAAAAAAAATTTTCAAAAACTTCTTGGGCGAGACAAGGGGCGAATTACCTCTACGTTAATTAATGATGTGAGTAAGTTTGAAACTTTTGATATAAACTTAGCTTGAAAACAATAGATTCATTATAAAAAAAAGGGAAATACAGTTGAAGCTCTCTAATTTTATTTTCAAGGGAGGAATTGGATTTTCATCGAATATGGGAGCGTATCGAATTGTAGAGCGTCGTTCATAAGAGTTTATCATTGACGATTTTCAATATTATAGAATAATGGAGTGTATCGAAAAGTAGAACATCGAATTAGAGAGCCCCTAACTATACGTTCAGGCTCAAAATGGATCATACATACCTATTTCACTGATTTTACTGGCAAGTTCATCAAAACCTTGACTAACATTCTCCTCTAAAGTCTGCAATAAATCGTTTGCATTTTGTGCAGTTTTATTGAGGTGTGACCACTCATCTGTATCCATGGTTGTCCATGTCTTCACGTCCCCAAATTCAATATCGTTCGATTCATTTAAGCCGTTCAACATCTTATCAGAAGAGTCCTGTAATAGAAAAAAAAGAGAATTTTTTTGAATTCCTACTTTGTTAAAAGTGAAGCTTTTGAGATCCTTGTCGACTTTTAGACCTAATTCACACCTCTATCTCACAGCCCCAGTGAAACCTTTCCCCCAAACAGCGGGATAAAAATTTCTAATGAAATCTCAATGGGGATAAAAATTATATTGTTCCCAGATTAAAAAATCCAGTGTTTAAACATTGAATTTCGAATAGGGTAAAATCAAAGTCAATTTCCCAGTGGGGCCGAAATTCTAGGGTACGAACCCCACCGGGGACGAACTTTTTGCCAAGTTTTCCAGTGGGGTCCCAGCAGGTCTGTGACACAGAAGTGGTTAATTCCCTTTTAGTCGCAAGCTCCGACTATTAGCAATAAATCTAGACAAGTGGTTTATCAATTCATTTTTAGGAATATTAATAATAGAGCACTTGACACTGCATTTCGCTGCAACCCTCGACATAATTTAACCTTTTTTGACCCAGCCTTGCTATAACTCTCTCGCATAAAACATAATTTAAAAGTTATTAAAATCTTAATTTGACTCGTGTTTCAGATACAAAAAGTGGTTCAAAACCTTACTCGCCGGCAAGGTGGGGGTGTCGAATATTGCACTTACGCATAGCTTCAGCCAGATTTCTAGCTCCCCCCAACAGAGTAAGCCCCCCCCCCCCCAACAATTTAGCTCCCCAAAAAAAATTGCCTTGTGCTAGGTCCCCTAACACTTTAGTTCCCAAGATAAACAAAAACAAAAACATTGTTCTCCCGCCCCCGTAGAGAGAAGTCAATAAAAAGTATATGCGAGTACAGTACTGATATGATAAATGAAAACTAAATTTTACTTGTATTAATATTTTATGTTTACAAATCTTTCGCTCTTTATATTTGATTTAATAGTAAGATAAGAGATCTTTTGAAATTAGCTGAACAGCCTCCAGAGTCTCAGTCAGATCATTTGCCCCCCCCCCCAACAATCTAGGTCCCCCCAAATATTTTTGTAATTTTAGCCCCCAGGCTCTTTAAAGGCCAAAATATTTCTTAGCCCTCCCCCCCAAAAAAAAAGTAAGGGGGGCTGAAGCTATGTTACGGGAAACTTTTTTTCTATTCGCTTTTGAGCTACAGACACTCCATCACAACTATATGGTACTTGCAGTTAGCGATAGCTTTATTCCGTCAACATCTAGAACTCACTTCCCATTTCCCAACCACGAGTCGCAAACGGCCCCTGAACTTTGAAAAACAATCGCATGCGCCGACAAAAAGTAGGGTGTCAAGATAAACAATTTAGTAGTAGACAGAGTAGAGAAGATTTAGCAAAAACTGTATTTTTTTTCTCAAAATCTCTGTCCAGGGTAGGAATGAATAAATTTTCAAAAATGTTAGACATAAATTGTTTTCTCATGTTTTACACCCTTACCACGTTTTATATCGAACCTTACAATACGCTATAGGGGAGTCTGAAAACTTACCCACGGCCCCTTGCCTGGCCAGCTCAAACAGCGTCTTTACACACAATATTAGTGTGACTTTAAGGATCAAATATTTCGAAACTAAATCATAAAACACCCCTGTGTCATAGACCCACTGGGACCCAAGCCCCACTGGAAGATTTGGCAAAAGTTTCGTCTCCGGTGGGAAAATACCCTGAAATTTCAGCTCCACTGGGAAATTGACTTTGATTTCATCCCCATTCGAAATTCAATGTTTAAAAATTGCATTCCAAGCCCATCCCCACTGGATTTTTTAACCTTGGAACAATACAATTTCTATCCCCATTGGGATCTTAATAGGAATTTTTATCCCCACTGAGGAAAGAAGCTGTAAGACAGGGGTGCTACAAAGCTCAATCTACATGAAATCATGCACCAAGAGAAGCCCATAACTCCAAAACTATGGCAATCTTTCATCAAACATACCTCAGAGTAAGTTTGAAATACATCAGCCTCGTACAATTCGTTTCCCTCATACATTTTGCAAAAAATTAAGGTTCAGTTTAAACGAAATTGATACTATCGAATCATTCCAATATGGTTCCACTGTTTTACGTAAAAACTCTAGAACTGATATAAAAAAGATAAAGCCAATCAGTACACTGTGAACAAATTTCAAATGAGCTTTCGAGTATTAAAAAAACATTCAAATTCTATACTGGGAGAAACGGCAAGGCTACAACTACACTAATCTACACTAAAATGTATCAGAATGCCCCGATTTTTCGATGTATTTATGAATTTTTAAAAACCACATTTCTATAAATTTGATTTCATCATTTTGTATGCATCATTGAGAAATCAAAAACTTGATGAATAAGCCATTGGAGTCTGTAAATCAATTAGCCATCAATATTTGACCTATTTGAATGATGTATAGCACAGATTCAAGTAATCAAGGCTCGTATTGAATCATAATGTAAACTTTAATGCATTATTTCTTTGCATTGAATATTGTAAAATTAATGTACCCATTGTAGTTTTAAGATGGTGACTTTTGGGTCTTTTTACAAAAATGGATTTTGGTGTCGAATTGGACGGACATTTCGATACTTTGAGCAAGTTTGAGCATCGATACTTTGAGCAAGTTTGAGCACTCATAGAAAGTAGCTACAAAATTCAAGAACGAGTCAAAGAATTGACCTTAATACACCCCTGTCTCACAGCCCCGGTGGAACTTTTTTTCTCAGTGGGGATAAAATTCCTATTGAAATCCCAATAGGAATATGGAAATTCCTTTGTTCCAAGGTTTTAAGATTTAGTGACAATGGTTTTAAAGTGCAATTTTTAAACATCGAATTTCGAATGGGAATGAAGTAAAAGTTATTTTCCAAGTGGGGCTGAAATTGTAAGGTATTTTCCCACCGGGAAGACGAAATTTTTGTTAATTTTTCCAATGGGGCTGGGCTCCCAGCGGGTCTGTGACACAGGAACATCTTAATTGACTGATAACCTGAGGGACTTTTGCCATTTGCAAATAAGCACTTACACGGGAAAGATTGGGCCTAAATTCGTCTCAATAAAACAAATTATAACATTTGTAAACAACAACAATGTCGTTTCCATTTTAAATGAAACTCTTATTGGTCGCCCACTCCTGAAATTGAGATTCTTGGAAATAAATTTGTTGTCATTTCTGTCATCTTTTCTGAAACTGTAAGATTCTCCAAAAACTTTGCTTGAATTTTCGAACCATAACGATGCACGGTACCAGGACTCAGAAAAAATTGGTCTTAATTTTATCAATAATTAATTAATTTTATGATTTTACCAAAAACCGACAAAACAAAAACTTACCTTATCTCAATGTCAAACAAAAATTTATTTTTTCCTACCTTCACTGCGCGATGTCTTAACGATGCGGATGAGTACGAAATATAAACAGAAGGAACATATTGGTTTATCATTATATGAGAGGTATAAAAGTGCCTCACAGCAGTTGACTAAACATTGGTATATAATTCAAGTATAATACGATGCCATGCAGTGTCATTTTAAACGTAATATGCTAGTGACAATATTTCTCTTTTACTATATTATTTATCCATCTTGTGTTTTCTATACGCTCTATATCTTTATTAAGAATACGTAAGCTATGCTAGCTACCAATCATTATTAGCTATTACCAGAGACAATACGTTTTAATGACGGTCGTAAAAAAGACATTATTTTTGTAGAATGTAGAACTATTAAGCAGCGATTAAAAATGGTTTTCTGATTTCTTTTTGAGATTAATGACCTCTCTCTTTTTATTGCAGTGTTGTTGTTTGAAATTTGTGATTTATGGACATCGCTTTTTATTATGAGAACATTTCATAAAAACATTCAGGCACGTACATAGCCTGGGAATCCAAGCTCATAATTTTAGAAAAAACAAAAAATACCTCACCTCACAAAGTTCTAAAATTATAGAGCTTGGTGCAGGTAGATTAGTCTGACACAGAATGTTATAAACAGTCTGTGTGTGAACCCTTGTTGACAGACTTTCTGAACTTTGGAAACCCAGGCAAACACACATAATTACCTTACCATAAAAACTCCTCCACAATCTATAAAAGACTTTCAAAACTACTAAAAACTACATCAAAACATCAGCCACATGTATTTAGACTTCCAGCCAACAACCATTTTGTTTCGAAATGAATCTATGTTTTCATTTTCATTTGTTTTCCTTTTTTCTGCTGAGTCAGCTTTTTCCATAAATTATGCGCGCGCATCGAAAATATCAAAATGCGCGCGAAAGTACTGCTAAGTAATACGACAAAAGCTGGCCAATCAGGCCGAACCTGCATTGCAGGGAAAAATCTCCCTGCAGGCGAGTTACCTGCGCCAAGCGTTAAACCAGCAGCAAAAATATCATAAACTAGACTGTGAAAAAAGTTTAACGCTTGGATTCCCAGGCTAGCACGTACACTTATTTCAATTAACAATTTAAGCACAATGCTGAGCCTGAAATTACTAAATTACTAAAGTCAGAGCAGAGTAATAAAAATTGGGTATAAATCCTAGAATACTTCAATTTCACCCTTTGGATAAAAACAGGATAAGAACAATTTGAGGCTCAAAGTCCTGAAAAAAATAAGAACAGCCGAGCCTCATCAGAAATTTCTTGGTTCTCATAAAAAAAAGTGTAGGCAACTAGCATCCTCTTTGGTAAGTAGAATATTTTCTATAAAGTATTGATGCCTCTTTCAGACTAGTCTTAAGTAACTCTTTAGTTGTTTTAGAATCAAGAATACACCCCTTAGTGACCCAACAAGAATCATTTAGGCGATAGATAATTGGGGGGGGGATTAAATTAAAGAATTAAAGAAATAAAGAAATGGGTACCAACTGTAAATTGTATCGTTTACAGAAAAAGTTAAAAAATTCAAAGGGAATGTTTAAAACTGTACACAGTATTTCTCCAAATTGGTAAAAGAGTTAGATGTAGCATATGTGAATGTAGCTTTCCAATGGGAATGAAATTTCAGGGTATTTTTCAAAGGGGACTATTGGGACAATGGGGAGTACTCAATGAAATAAAAGCCCGAAGGGCTAGAAGCGAATCTTCTAGGTAGGATTTGAAGCCGCTAAGTCCTACCAAAGTTGTGATACTGATATACCAAAACATTTTAAAAACTACTCGCAGTCTTCAGTTTTAAGTTCTGTCAAAAGAGTAACTGGAAATTTCCTACATTATACAATATATGCAAACCATTCTTATAAAAAGTTAAAGGAAGACATCGATACTAAAAACGCCTTTTCTCAGCATAGCACGCGCCCCGCTCCTGTCCTTGGCCATTTTCCTTCCCTCCATTCAAAAAGCAAAAAGAAGATTTTGAAGAGTAGGCTATTTACTTTGTTAAATTCAATCTCCCTTATTTTTTTAGATTTACTAACTGAAAATCATTCTTTACTGACAAACAAATAATACCTTTTTGGTATATTGAGCTAATGTTGTAAATCTAGTACCGTAAGTTGGTCTAATATCGACATCCCTCGTCTAATTCCGACACCCTTCTTTAGAGGAAGGAATAATATGAAAAGCTTGAATCACTGATTGAAAAAGGATTATTCCGCTCTGACTACTAAGCAAAGAAAAACAGTTTCAACTTTTCTATAAATTTCAGCTGATAAAAAGGGTGCCGGAATTAGAGGAGGCCCGGGGGGGGGGGGGCACTCATATGATCTAGCCTACGTCATGTGCCGCGCTTAAGGGTAGGGTTTTTCAGCATCCCAAAATGCACTGTAAGGGTGTGTTTCTGTGAGATTGCACTGCAAGGGTCGAATTTTGAAACAAAGTCAAAGTAATTGTTAAATAGAAAGGTTTTTACTTCTCGTTTGTTTGAAAAAGTTTCTATTGACTGATAATTACAGCTGACAAGAATAGTTTTCTCAGTTTTTCTTTGAAACAGAAAATTTCCCAAGCTTCTTCTTTCACGCAGATTTACAGCTGAGAAATATAGTGCACTATAAGGGTTGGGTAAATCAAGAGAAATGCACTGAAAGGGTACCTTTTCAGCGATATTGAACTGCACTGTAAGGGTACGATTTTGAAAAGCAGATTTTGCGCGGCACATACCGTCATTTCGAAATCGAGTGCCCCCCCCCCGGGGAGGAGGGGTGTCGACATTAGACCAAGTTACGGTACAGCATTGTACTGAGTGGCAATATAACGGAGGTGGAACTGACAGCTTTAATGATATAGTACTGTAATTAGTCCCTAATTAATTATAATAATGAGCTAATTAGGAGAAGATTTGTATCCTTGTCTGAGTAATGTCACTCAATCATAACCAAATTCACAATGTAAGCTTATCCCAAGCCGAATTTATAAAAAATACGAAAATCAGACAACACTCTATCCCAGATGAGATGGAGTCTTTAATAATTGGTCATTAAAAGTAATAAAAATGACGCGTTCTCTAGAAAAAGTGACAAAGGCTGCGTTTATACCTGGCATTTGTAATTGCTTGCAGTATTCTTTTGAATTCTATTGTTCCGCGCAATTGTTCGGTTTGTCAACAGCGTGTTGGCATTTCGTTGGCATTTGAAATCTTATTTTGAGCAAAGGATTCCCCTTTTCTGGCATTTCAAAACAAACAAAGGAACCAAAACAAAGAGAAAAAATGACATTTTTGATTTTTTAAAGTATTTGCATGTTTTCTATTCAGTTCTTTCTATAGATTGTAAAATTTGCAAGATTTGCCATAGCCTAGCCCTACGGCAAAAAGTTTCAGTCTTAATGACTGCAGTTTTTGAGAAATTCCATGCTTTTCATTGTTTGATCTGTCAAAGTTGAACTTGAGGGAATCACCTTTTCAGTAATGACTCTAAAAAGACGACTCCTTAAATGCCATGACAGAAAATGCAATGGAAAAGCTATTAAAATCGAATCCCTCATGAGCAAATGCCAAATTACAAATGCCAGTTGGTCTAAACGCAGCCAAAATTGTTTTATTACTGGTTAACGACCAACCAAATGAAATAAGAGCTTGTAAAAACTACATCCCGTCCCCTCTATCGATACTAAATAACTAAAGCCCTGAAGGGGCTAGATTAGCCTGGGAATCCAAGCGTTAAACTTTATTCACAGTCTAGTTAATGATATTTTTGCTGCTTGTTTAACGCTTGGCGCAGGTAACTCGCCTGCAGGGAGATTTTTCCCTGCAATGCAGGTGCGGCCTGATTGGCCAGCTTTCGGCGTATTATTTAGCAGTATTTTCGCGCACATTTTGATAATTTCGATGCACGCATATAATTTATGGAAAAAGCTAACTCTGCAGAAAAAAGGAAAACAAATGAAAAAGAAAACATAGATTCATTTCGAAACAAAATGGCTGTTGGCAGGAAGTCTAAATACATGTGGCTGATGTTTTGATGTGGTTTTTGGTAGTTTTGAGCGTCTTTAGAACTTTTGAAAGAGTTTTTATGGTAAGTTGATTATGTGTTTGCCTGGGTTTCCAAAGTTTAGAAAGTCTGTCAACAAGGGTTCACACACAGACTGTTTATAACATTCTGTGTCAGAGTAATCTACCTGCACCAAGCTCTATAATCTTAGAACTTTGTGAGGTGAGGTATTTTTTGTTTTTTTCTAAGATTATGAGCTCGGATTCCCAGGCTAGGGCTAGATGTAAACTCTTTGATTGAAAGGAAGTAAATTCCGAAACACGTGACGCAGTGGCTTTCACAAATCGCAAGATTTCGAAAAATGTACATAATGATAACAAACAAAGCACTAGATTCAATCCGTCATTCTAAATGCGGCACAAATCTCAAGCCTCCCTTTTTTGTGCATAAGAAAAGTTGAAGATCCCTCCTCTGGCCTTTTGAGATTTTAACCGAATGTCTCTTACCCTATTCTAGCGGTGTTGATTATTGTAACTTAAATCGGAATTCAGACTCACCTTCTTCATTACACTTGTTTCCATCTCCGTCATCACTTCACATTTATTGAACTAATATCCTTGTTCTTCACATATTGCATAAGGGTGCATGATTACACTTTGACTTATTTCGATACGAATCATTTCTTTGCTCCATCTATATTCATTCACCAAAATCTCTAAATGAATAGAATTGAATGTTTTGTTTTTGAATAAGTTGGTATCGTTTGCTTACTCCTCAATTTTAATTTACAAGCTTTATCACATTGAATTGACGCGGGTGTGGAGCAAGATTGGTTAGTAATATGGAAAGAAAAGCAATTTTTGTTTATTCAGCACGACATCATGTGTCTGTATGAAAAGGAAACACTTCAAGAATCATCAAGTTTTACATCATGACTTTTTAGTGCATTAATAAGATTTGATTTTACACCCCTGTATCAGGTGTGTTGGACGAAGATTTTGATGAAAAGTGATTATAGAGGGGGCAAGGATTCGAGGGTTTTCCATAGCTCCTGACTTAGAATCCAATATATTTTATTTTATATTTACAATATATTCGGCCATAATGAATATGCTTCTTTCTCCGATTGCCAAGTCAAATTAGATATACAAAAACACAAAAAGGATTAAAAACGTTCATTCGCTTTAAGTGTGTACTCATTCATGTTCTTCTTTCCATTTTCAACCAAAACTTCCATTAAAACATATTATATACCGTTGAAAAGATAATTCAGAAAACTATTGTTACTGAGATGTTTTTTTCAAATTCTTGAAAATGAAGATGGAAAATTCAGAAGAAAAAAAAAACTTTCAATCCTTTGATGTCAGAAACTTCATTTTTGGTACATAGGTACTTTGAAGCCTCAAGATTTCATATGAAAAATGCACTTTTTGTGTTAGAAAAAGCGCAGGGTACTTTTGTAGCAAAGTGACGTTAGATTGCAGCTACCGCTACAATGCAACCACGTCTTTTCGTCAATTTATATTTTGTACATGTAAAATGCAAGATATATTTATACGCTTTTTAACCAATCAGATTGCAGATATTTTTTGGATCGCCGATAAGTACCATTATCTTTCACATAGAATCGTTGTATGGAAAGTGATAGAAGGTTGCTCGTTGGTGTGAAAAACAGCAAAAAAACATTTTTCGACTCCAACGAACTACCTTCTAGAGGCTGCAACCTTCGATGAAATAACTTTATCGGTAAAATAATATAGCTGTAATCTGGAGGGTTCAAAGTATCTATGTACAAAAAATGAAGATTACAGCAGGAATTAAAACATAGATTACATGTTTTTTTTTTTATAAGCATACAAAAATCCGAAAACAGGCTCAGAAATGCTTAGGTCGAAAGCTTAATAAGGCTGAAAAATGCTTGAGGGGATGCTTAAATCTAAAGCATAAATTTAGGGAAATACTGAAAATCGGTAAAATTCCAGCCAACAAGCTAGATGCTGAATGGACCTACCTGATGATGAAAGTTGGATCGCAATGCGAGGAGAAAAAAATCAGTCAAAAAATGTAGCGTTTAGCGAAAATGCATAACACAATAAATTCATCATTGATTGTTGATGGGGAGAGAGGGAAGGGTTTTAGGGGAAAAATAAATAGAAAGTTCTGGTCGCAAAAATCAGTTTTATTGACAATAGAATAATGCTTGATGGTGAGCATTGTTATCAATATTGTTTTGTGTGAAAAAACATAGAAATACAAGGAAAAAATCTAATGAAAATCTGCAAAAACGGCGATTTCCGGCATTTTCAACCGAGAAAAAAAAATTCTCAAAAATCGAACTCAGCCATTTTTTGAGCATTGCGAATACGCATCTTTCTGCAAAAAATCAGAAAAAACTTTTGATGAAAAATTCGCGAGAGAGAAAATGTAAAATAACCGGTTTTTCCGGCATATTTCCGGCATTTTAGGCCGGAAAAAAAAATGTTTTCTAAAAATCGGGCTTCGTCACATTTTAGGTATTGTCATATTGCATCAGTGTGCAAAATTTCATAAAAAAATATAAAGTACAGCTCGAGAAATTCAAAAAATACTGTCTTTCCGGCAAAAATAGGTTGTTCCGGCGATTTTTAAATAGCTCCGGCTTCAAAAATCAATTTTATTGAAAATTGAAACATGCTTGATAGTGGGCATTGCTATTAATAATGTTTTTGAATGAAAAAACAACCAATTGTAAGGAAAAAGTCCAATGAAAATCCAGAAAAACGGCGATTTCCGGCATATTTCCGGCATTTTCGGCCGGAAAAAAAATTTCCTCAAAAATCAAACTCGGTCATGTTTTGAACAATATTAATACGCATCTTTGAGAAAAATATCAAAAAAAAGTGATGATAAAATCTCGAGAAAATGCAAAAAAAAAAAGTTTTTTCGGCATATTTCCGGCATTTTCGGCCAGAAAAAAATGTTTTTCGAAAATCGGGCTCCGTCACTTTTTAGGTATTGTCATTTTACATCAGTGTGCAAAATTTCATAAAAAAATATAAAGTACAGCTCGAGAAATTCAAGAAGTACCGTTTTTCCGGCGAAAATCGGCTGTTCCGGCGATTTTTAGAAAGTTCCGGCTTCAAAAATAAGTTTTAGTGACAATTGAACCATTCTTGATCGTGGACATTGCTATTAACAATGTTTTTGTGTGAAAAAACAACCAATTATAAGGAAAAAGTCCGATGAAAATCTGCAAAAACGGCGATTTCCGCCATATTTCCGGCATTTTCGGCCGGAAATAAATTTTTCTCACAAATCGGACTAATCCATGTTTTAGGCATTGCTGATACGCATCTTTGTGCAAAAAATCAGAAGAAACTAATGATGAAATCTCGAGAAAATGCCAAAAAACCGGTTTTTCCCGCATATTTCCGGCATTTTCGGCCGGAAATGAATTTTTTTCGAAAATCGGGCTCCGTCACATTTTGGGCATTACCATTTTGCAACTTTGTGCCAAAAATTAGGAAAAACTAATGAGCCAATCCCGAGAAAAGCTAGTAACGAACGGACGAACGAACGAACGAACGAACACGGGTTAATTTATAGGACCTCCAAAGGTAGGTCCAAAAAAAGCCAAAATCAGGAAAAAAACATTTTTCGTAGGCTCAAGTAATGCTTGCCATATGCTTAATTTTTCCCCATATCTGAGCCTAGATATGCTTATAAGTGCAATGCTTATAAAAAAAAAAAACATGTAGTGCACTTTAAGCGAATGGACTTTGATTTACTATCCAGTTTGGATTCTGAACGTAGTTTCAATGCACTGAATGTATACACCCCACAGCGAATCAAATACACTTTTTTTTATTTTTAAGAACAATTTCAAGAGGCTCAAAGATGCCAAAAGAATGATTTAAGAACAACGCTGAGCTTGGAATTGAATTTTAAGCAAATCATTGATCTAATGAGTGAAAATTGACTTCTAAAGTATATCAGTTTTGCCAAAAAAATAAGAACAGAATAAGAACAATTTTAGGCTCAAAGTACCAATAAACTAAGAACAGCCGCGCCTCATAAAAAATCTATTAGTTCTTATAAAAAAGGAGTACAAACGTATACCCCTAAGCTATTGTATGTAGCAATAATGTGAAGATATCCATAAGGCTTTCATCTGGTCATGCTGTACCAAATACACATACACGAAGGATACACACATGTTGTCAGAGAATACCTTTACACAACACAAGCAGTAACGGTCTATGTGTACACGTTTTTTTTTATAAGAACAAACTATATAAGAACATAAGGCTTCGAGGCCCAAAAATTTAAGAACATTCTAAGAACATACTAAGGCTTTGGATACTTAAAAACATGCAATTTCTAAAGAAATTACATCAAAATTCTCAAAAAATGCTGAAAATAAGAACATTTTAAGAACATTTTTAGGCTTCAAATCCGAAAAACTAAGAACATCCGAAGGCTTCGAAAGTTTTTGATGTTCTTATAAAAAAAAAAACGTGTATGTATTTAACAGTGTTGAAAATCTCTCTCACAGACAAATAATTATGAGATTATACTTAACGAAAAAACAGTAGGTCATGTTTCAATTACGTAGAGTATTTTCTTTGACACAATAGTTTGTAGACTGTAAAAGAGAAACTATGTACTAGCATTTACTGCCTATTGAGATTGAGAAAATCTATCTGAACGTCTATACCAGTACAAAAACCTTATTTTCAACAATATGATTATTCAATTTCTAAAACTCTTCAAGTACAAGGAAAACTTCATAAGGATCTGTGGACCTTCTACTTTTTTTTTGAAACGCTCAAAATTCGGTGTAATTTTTGCTGCTTATAATCTTGAATGCTGAAATTTGACCGAAATCCTAAAAACAGTTCAAGAAAGATCTGATCCTGAAATTTCTAAATTAGTTAAAAAGCACATACGCGTTTTTATAAGAACATCCAAAATTTTTGAAGTCTTCAAATGTTCTTAACTCTTAGAGTTTTAAAGTTTAAAAATTTTCTTATTTCGTGCCGTTTTCTGAGCATTTTTGTCCATTTTCTAAGAAATCGGCTGTTTTGGAGTCTTCAAAGCCTTAAAATGCTTTTAACTTGTTCTCAAGCTTTTGGCCATTGAAGCTTTACGTTCTTATAGTTTGTTCTCATAAAAAAATCGTGTATTTTGGTCTCATTCAAAACTGATATTTTTCAACTCTAGTATCAATGTGTCTTCAAGAATATTTCTGTATAACTATTTATAGCCAATAAAATACTAGCCTATACTAGACGTCACCCGCGTTTTTATACGCAATTAACGCAAGAAACGGGATGAAAAATCTCGTCTTTTAGTGAGGTACTCGCTAATAAAATATCAAATTTTCTATAAGAACGCGATTACCGACAGTGCCCAGAAAAACTAAAAAAGATAAGCGACCTTACAGTATCCGTAGAAATCAATCCAAAAAAATAAAGAAATCAGAGTATTCTACACAACATAGAACAGGTCCAACACATCTCGCGAAAAACTGTTTAACCAGGCAACCTTTAATAAAACATTTTTCGTTATATGGGCTATAATAAATTTCCACTTACATATTATAAATTTTCTTCATTCCTCTTATAAGCGTTATGGCGTTAGATTTCTCAATTTCATTTTCATGTTTGTTATCATGTACTCCACCGGAGAGGCTCTCCGTCTCATTTCACACCTCAGTTGAAACATTTTGTTCTCCTACTCGGTGTATATTTGATTATTTTTTCAGTTTCTAGTCTATAATGTAAAGAGAGATACTGTTAGAGTTTCAATGTAAGAATTGAGATAAATAAACAAATGTTCTAAGCTATACCCTGGGACAGAAGTTACAGGGAAAATGTAAGAGTTTAAAAACTTTTAAGGTCTAAAACTTAAATGTAACTTTCAAAAGGTATAAGAAATCTATAGATCACTATCAAATAATTTTGGGTAAAATAAGGAAAAATTTGGCTCTATTCTTTTGCAGATTTCTTATAAAATTTATTTGAGGTTAATGCAAAGTTTCAAGAAAATGATAGAAGGGTTTGAAGAGAAAATATACATTATTTGAAAAGATTTCTAATTAAAAGATGGTGGGAAAATAAATCAATAATTAAAACTCGACCATTTTTAGTTCCTAAATTTCCTTAGACCCCCTTGTTTATTTTTTATAAGAACATTTTTATATTCATTTCTAATAAGAAATAAAAAAGGTATTGCTTGATCTAAAAAAATGTTTAAAAAAAGTTGACAAAAAATGATACCAGTGAAAATTATACAAAAATATGCCGTAAATTACTTTATTTTTATAGATTTCAGAGATAAATTGACATGAAAATATAAGTATTTAACATTGCTTATAAAGAGGTTGAATGACATGTTTTACCAACAAAAATTGGGGTTTCTTTCTATACTAGGGTTTTCATTTCCAGAGAAATTTGAATATTTTATTTGGAGAGAGATAGTAGCTAGCTGTGATATTTTGCAAAAAAGAAGATGTTTTTTCTATTATTTTCTTCTTCTTACTTTTTCCTTCCTTATTCCCAGGCTCTAACCAGCAAAATTTTGAAAACGAATTGAAAAAATATATTTATAAACTACAATGAGAATACTTTGGAAGAAAGTTATAGAAACTGAATTCCACAAAGGAAATCTTAGTTGTAGTGAAAATCATAATATATACAGTATATTACAGTAGAGTCTCGAATTATTATAACTCGAATGTCTCCTTAACTCGAAAAAGTATTCTCGTCCCTCCAGTCAACTGTGTCTTATAAACCTTACTCCATAACTCGAAATTTAACTGGAACAAATTTGTGTTCCCCGTGCGGATTCGAGTTGTGGAAACTCAACTGTAATTTTTTAAAGGCCTGGACGTGCTGAGGTACTTGAAAGTACAAGAGTATCAAAATTCTAGTAAAAAATGTTTAATAAAAAACCGATATCGAGTTTACAAGAGGAATAAAAATTATCAGTGGTAATACTGCAACGAAACAAAATGTAAAAATTTCATAATAATTTAGTCAAAATTTAATCACATCAAAATCATAATTTCTTTACAAAATATTTACATCGAGGCTATTCTTGATATGCGTAAGTCAAGATGACGTCATATTTTTTAACGGAAGCACCCAAAAAAGCCGGTTTTTGACCTCTGTGTTTCTATTTTTAGTAACAGAGAGGGGTCAAATCCCGGCTTTTTAGGGTGTTTCCGCTAGAAAAATGACTTACGCATATCAAGAATATGAAATAAAAAGCGTTCAAAAATCAAAAAAAAAACTTATAAAAAAGTTATATAAAATTCTCTCTAATATATTATATAATTTTTTTTTTGATCAGGATGTAATATAATTTATCACTTCCCTAATTGAAAATAAAATTCCCAGGGCAGAAAATTTCGGCAAAATCCAGAGTGTTTGACAATCAAATGCGACAACAGAGGGAGTAAAATTCTTTGACGTAACAGCCCTATTTCGTTCTTCGTGAACTCCCAAAGTCTTAGCTTTATTATTTAAGCAATTCCTTATTGGAACCATAAGCTATCAACGTTAAGATGGGTTTCCAACGTACTCAAAATGAATACTGGAAACTAGTTCCTTATCCTCGTTTAAAATTAGCTTGGGTACAAGCGTACCGATGTTGAGTGACATTATGTTTGATGTCATTGAATCAATGCCCTCTCAATCCACAAATCATACCTTATTTCACCCAAAGTGCAAACTGGAGCCAAATATTATTTAAGACAACAGATTGATAGTTTTTTTACACAAATTCTTTGCGTTAAAGGCTAGATACATTGTTCAGGTTAGAGTTACGCTAACTGATTGTATTTGATCATGGTATATGTAAAATCAAATCAAGATCTCACAGGGTTAGTATCGCCATTTCTCTCATTTTTTGGGGTAATTTATGTATTATATACACACTATTATATAACTATTAGTTTAATGACTTCATGCAACAATGACTTCAATCCCAAGACCTTTGATATGATTTGTGATAGAAATCTTTGTGAACATGAACCTATTCTTGTTGGTAGGGCGTTTTCGTTATCAGAAGATTACACTATAGAATCACCAAGAAGTATAAGCTTGATCGGTTATGATACCAAGACCAGATTACCAGTATCGATGCCAAATAAATACAATTGGTTCATAGGAAGGATTGCCAACTTGGATAAAGATCCTTTCAGAATGTCCGGTGGTAATTTGTATGAATGGTACTGTGTCTGTTAGAAAATACAAAAGCAATTTATTATATTTCTGCTATTTAACACGCTCGCTGTTGACTTCAGGCATAATCGTATTTAGGTGGGTCAAAAATAGCGGTGGTAATTCAAATCTATGTGAAATCGATATACATTTCCGAGGCGACAGACGCATAACTTAGGATCCTTGAAAATCAAAATTACGATGAAATTAGTCTGGGCAGTAAACTTAATAATCAAGTATTTTTATCTTCCAGATTTATTAGATTATACGGCCATTCCAGAGGAAGAGGAACGTTAAGTCACGCTCATTTATGACTGGATACCGCTAGTAGGGACCTAGGAGCACCGCGATCCACGCACCATTTGATAGCACTTCAATCGTGGTTGACAATTTCTCGGAAAGGCCTTATAAATGCTTGATCGATTCTCTGAATACTTAATCATTTTTGAGATCTTATGAGACCGATGCCCACAATTGATTACAAAAAAAAACAGATTCCCCATCTCTACAATCTCTTATTGTCTACCTTATTTGCCCCTTTTTTACGCCGTCCCTAATCTAGCGCCGGTCCCTTTTACACCGGCCCATATTACGCCAAAGTTCAATTTTCTTCATTTTTAGCCCGGCCATAATTCAAAATTAAATTATTGGTACAATGCTATGAAACGTGCTTCAATATTCACATCATATTATCTTTGGTTAGATAGAGAATGGGAAAGGTAAAGTATCTTGTGACAAATACGGGGATACTTGATGGTCTGCAAAGAGTTACTTACTATTTTGTCTGGGTTGTGAATGGTAAGCTTGTTACTTGACGCCCACACCAGTTGTTGTTTAGTATATAACAAGCTGTTAAACGCTTCATTAGAGGCTATAAAGATGAGAAAAAACGTGCTTTGATTCAAATCCAATATTTGAAAACCGATAAAACCATTATATGTGCTCATTTTATAATCAGATTCGAGATTGAATTTAGTTCGATGAATCAGAGTACCTTGTAAATTAATCCGTTATCACTTTTTTTAATATAAAGCTCGAAGATTCAAGGAAAAAACGAAACCTCGAAACCACATGCTAGAAATATTTTAAAATATCTAGGTCTTCAAACAACTATTCATCGCGGATTCATCGCAGGGTTCAAAGACGCGCATGGTAGATCACTTGACTACAAATAAAAGCAAAATAAAATCATCTTACATTTATAAGCAAGACTTGGTCCGCTTTCGTCGTTCCAAACTCTTATAATGGAATCTGCACATGATACAAAGCTTGTCCCTGATATTGCTTCCATCTATTAAAACGGAGAGATAAAAAGATCAGAAACTATTATGGCAAGAGACATTAGATGATGATACGCTATACACTGATACTTTGGAAACCCGATCACAGTACAGACCCAAAAAGTCTATATTTTTGAAAAAATTCAACAATGTTCCTAACTAACTGGCAGTGAACTGATGTGCCCCATAATCCAAAATTAAAAGAATACTCTAGGTCCTGAATAAATGTCCTTCGGTTATTAGTTTTAGAACTTTTTTGGACCCCCTGTTCTGTTTAGGACCCTCCACATGTTTATTTATTTTTGAAAATATTTTCAGCTATCCAACATTGAATTGCTCTAATTCTATAATTACCTTATTTTGGGATTTTTAGAAGTACAAATACAAGACCCCCGGAGATCAGTTTCCCCGTTTATTATGTTTTAAATTTCGGAACCCCCTTTTATTAGGACCCCTTCATATTTGGGACCTTAGAGTAAGATTCATCACCATCTTCAACTTGAGAAGAAATCTCAAACACAGGACACACTTTTGAGTATCATCCCTTTACTCCTATTACCCCTTAACATCATAAATTCTTAAAACAAAGGGGGGGGGGATCAATCCTTTTTTCTGAAGAAAGCCCTTCAAAAAAAATAAGACATTGTACCTGTGATATTTCACCATCATGAATACGTGCTTGTCCGCGTAAAATACCCGCCCGTATGTCTATGGCCGAAAAGATTCCAGCTGAAAAGCCGGCGGCTATCCACGTGCCGCTCGTATCAACACACATTGAACGAATCACGCCTGTAATAGAAAGATTAAAGAAAAATAGAGGGGGAAAACTTTGGAAATGACAGTCAATGAAAAAAATGTTACCTTTTATAAATAAGTTTGGGAAATTGCATAGAATCACTGCGCTTTCAAAGGGGTGCGCTGCTATTCTACGCAAAGCTTCCGATTGAAGCTTGTGAATTAAAATTTTAAGCAGCTTTTAAAAACAAAATTTAACAACGTTTCGGAATTTGACAAACCTAAATTACAGAATTTTGCAGTGCTGCGATTCTATTGTTGATCGAATGTAAAATTTTCCAAACCAGAAAAAACTGGTATTTGAATCAAAACCACAAAAAGCGAGTGAATTTTGCCAAAAAGTGAGCATTGCCGGCTCCACAAAATAGGATCATATCTAAACAGTATGATTTGAAAACTTGTACACTACCTGTCATGGTTTGTGGAGATACTTTCCATTCCAAAGCGTTCCCTTTTTTCTGTCGAATATCATAAATCCTGAAATAGATTAAGAATGCGTAAGTTGCGTAAATCTTAGCCAAACCAAACGCTCGTCTTTTGAAAACCTACGATACCTTTCAGTTATCAAACGTGTAAAACCCCGTTTCATACAACTTTCGAAAGAATTCACGTTTCCCTGTGCATGTTCAAGAGCGAGTTTAAGTATCTGTCTTTTCAGCGCCGGAGATGGTTACCATCTAAGTTTCTAGGTCATAATTGACTGAAAATGGCGGTAAATCTGCATTTTTACTGGCGGTAAATCTGCATTTTTACTATCCTCGATTATGCAGATCCAAAGCGCAGGTTATTCCAAATCGATTCAGTCAATTCGTTGTCTTCAAAGTGCAAATACATAAACTCGCTAATAACAAAGATTCCACTGTATCATGAATTGAAAATACACGTATTAACCATGAGCGGCGCGGTTGGCTCTTTAGGGCACTGGTAATGAACTTACAAGGAAGGTTTATTCTCGGCGCAAGAAATTTACAGGCTACCTTATCGGGGAAAACTTCTTCGGGGAAAAGTGACTAAATTTCGGCCAAGTGACGAAAATTTTCCCCGGCCTTAATGCGTTTACCAAAACCAGCAAGTGACGAATATTTTTCCCCGACGAAAATTTTTCCCGACGAAAATTTTCCCCGACGAAGTTTTCCCCGATAAGGTACAACTAAATCAAATTAAGCAGATTCCTGCCAAAAACTCTAAAGACGTTTTCACGAGTCTCTATGTCGGAGTGCAAACTATTTTTAGCATTTGAATAGCTTAATAAGATATATTGACGTTTCTTTATTGCTTCAAGGGTATCTTACATTTTTTTACAAGAGCACTCAAAACTTGAATTTTTGGTACCATCGTCAACAAGAAAAATTTTCCTTGAAATTTCGTTAACAGTCTCCTCAAAAGCTGACCGCGCCGCTAAGGGTCGATAGCACAGATTTATAAATCCCGAAGGCCTAGATATCGTGCTTTAAGCCATCACAGGCAAAAAAATTAAATATCAGAAACAAATATTGTTATGCTATTGTTCTCGAAAACCCGCGAGACTTCTGATTGGTCAAGCGCTGAAATTCTATTGTAATATCACGTGACCTATGTAGGATTTCCTACCTAATCACAGCACACTTTTCAGCCACGACATTTAGCCCTTCGGGCTTTATAAATCAATGGTCGATAGTTGATATGTGTAATTTTACAGACCTTAAGCAACCTTCACTAGTTGCAGCAGCAATACAAGGGGACGGAGCTGGCAAGGTACGAATACAAGTGACAGAATGTCCACGACTTGCTGAAAATTCGTTCAGTGTATCGTTCGTGATCGGATCCCAAATCTAAAACAAAAATGTTACATACATCATATAAGGTACCTCTTAATACTTACTTACTTACTTACACAGCATTTCTAAACAAAAGAAAGAAACAACTTGCTACCCTTTCGGCGCCGGCTCTTAATTCTGCTTTATCAGCATAGAGGCGCGCCTCATAATGTACAGAATGCGACCAAAGCTGCTTCCTTCGGAAAAAAAAATCATTTGAATTGACTTTTCGTATAGAGATCTCAAAATATAATATAAGCGGGATTAGTGCAGCTCTGTTTTTTAAGTTATTATTTTAGTGCAAATTTATCTCTCATATTATTTTCTCTTTTGGAAAAATTTTCGTTTTACAAGGTTGTTTTGGTAGGCCACATTAAGAATGCGGCATAGAATCTTTATCAGGGTTTGGATTCCATGGACGCACATTCAAAACTGAGTTTATGATTTGATTTTATCATATCCACTTCAATTCGACGGATAAATTGTAACAAAAGTATAGTATGCCAGGGTAGAAGTCAAATGCTTCCTTCCTTCTTATAATAGACGAAAGACCAGTTTGCAAATTAGAAAAGCAGGTGATTAGGAAGCTAACTTACATTGATTTCTCCATCACATGAAGCTACCACTCGCTTGGCTTCCAATCCTTGAACCGCAAAGACCGCGCGGGTGTGGCGGTCGTACGTTCCGCTACAACCGAGGTGCGCCGTACCGTTGCCATGGTTTTTCAACAGCCATAATTTGACGGTTTTATCGCGACTGGCGGATAGGAAATAGTGCTCATTATCGACAACGTAAATGTCACGGATAGCAGACGAGTGACCTGTAGATGAAGAAAATCTAATTAATGTTATTCGCGCAAAATTTTGAAAGTGGGACGGATTTTTACCTCCACCAGACTCGATTGTGAGACGCGTACCAAAAAAGTTTCCTCATAAAATTAAGCACAAAATTTATACTTTATTTTAGAGAATAAAAAAAAAACAGAAAAAACTAATTTTATATTCTATCTAGCTTTATAATATCAATAATTTGTCGGTAAATTTTAGAATTATTCAGTGAATTGGTGCAGCATTGTGTCTACATGACGATACAATCAGACTCGATTCCCCTTTATTGATAGTGAACAAAAATGCGGAAAGCATCGGCCGCTATATTAACAGTACATAGTTTTAGAACGCTTGAAAAAGACATTCAACAAATCAAGAATAATAATACAGTTGACTCTCTCTAATTCGATCTCCAAGGGACCAACAACTTTCTTCGAATTATAGAGAGTATTATATACTACTTTCAAACTAAGGGGAACAATATTCTGGTTCGAATCAGAGAAAGATTCGAATAGTAGAGAGTATTTTATACTATTTTCTAACAGAGGGGAACAATATTCTAGTTCGAATTATAGAAAGATTCGAATAATAGAGGTTCGAATTAGAGAGAGTTGACTGTAGGAACAATTGCTTTAAAAAAAACTACTTACCCGCGTACGTTTGCAATTTCAAATTTAAAAACTCCAAAGATCGTGAAGGACCATCGACTAAAACAGATAAACAAAAACTTAATAGAAACCCGTGAAGCGACAGATTGGTATTCAAAATTTCAGAGTAGGATTGGATATTCCAAGTTGCTGAGATTATTCATATAAATAATACTATTGTAAAATCAGATCTTTTAAATGTTCTAAGATGATGTAACCAGTATAAAAAAAGCTTTTAACTTTTAACCTAAGGTCAGATAGTTAAGGGTTGAGGGTGCACGCACCATGAGTTGATGGTACCGCATTCAAATTGCAAATAAAGTGCAATAATATTTATTTTCTTCAGAAAATGTTTTCGAAGGCTTGGGTTACGGAAACCCAACTAAATTTGTCAGCTCAGGGCATAGAATGGCGACTTTCTTTCCTCTCTAATATGATATAGTTACACCTCTTTAAGAGCAATTGCACCTAAGAAAATCCCTGAATCATCTAAAGTGGGATCATTGATGTCTTGGATTTTTTTCTTTTTTAGATATGTTGTGGGGGTTCATGGGTGGAACAAAATTCCAAAATTTGAGCCTCAGAGCTCAAGTCGTTCCCGAGATATCGCATTTTGAAGTTTCAAAAATTTTGTTTAAAATACAGACCGGTAATTTACAGACCAGAATTCCAAATTGCTATAACTCTTTATTGGTAAGTCTAAATGACATGAAATTTTGCACAGATACACAAGACCATAAACATTTTCTAAAAACAAAAACAAAAATTAAATTTTTTCTCCAAAATGGCGGATATTTGAAGCCGAAGTTTTGAACTGCTTGAAAATACCGGTTGGATTTGATTCTCAGTTATTCCCGGCCCGAGATTCCAAATTGAATTTCTTTTTCAGATCCTGAAAGATCAATCCTTTAACTACCAAATATCAAAAATCTGTCGTGGAGAATTCATTTTTGGCTCAATAAATCAATTTTAAAGATAACCTATATTTTCCAAAAATTCCTTAGCAACGCCCTAGCAACAAGGCTTTAACAGGCTACTCCATGTACTGGAAGGCTCAAAAACTGGCTTTAATGATTGACAGTCCATTTCTGGACAGTTGTGATCATAGACTGATCAAATCATTAGAGGATATTCCTCTATATGCAAAAGAAATTCATAATTTTCACTGCCTGCGATGATATTAAGAGGCATTTTTTTAAGAGTCTTCATGGTGTGATACCTCATCCTCTTGGATTTTGATGAAATTGTACAAATGATCTATCACACAAGAAAATAAGACCCTGAAAATTTCACCTTGATATCTCACTTAGTTTTGAAGATACAGCGTCTCAAAGATAGGCTACTAAGCGAAAATTGACCCCTAAATTTCATGAACTCTGATGAGGAGCAGATTTTGAAAGCCAATGAATTTTTATTCAAGTACATTAGAAAGCTGATTTATATACAGTGGATACAGAGGGCTTCAGACTGCGTAATCTGGGTTTCGAAGCACTTTTAGCTGGCTGCTGATAGTCCTTGAGACTTTTTTAAAGCAAACTTTTGACCTGGAGTGGTTTACTGGTGGGTTTTGGCCACAAAAACAACATTTTCAGGATTTCCATATTTGCGTAACTGTCAAAAATGGCCAAAAAAATTGCTATTTTGGCAGATCTGGAGCAAAATTCAAGATGGCATATCTTTTTGCGGCAACAACAAATTTTTTTGAAACTTTCAGCAAGGCTTCCTTAGTAGGTCTAGTTTATAGCCTCAAAAAATCTCAGTGGGTTTTTGAAGTCTCTTGAAGATATGATTGATTGAAAATTTGCTTAACTTCATTGTTTTTTCTCTCTTAAAATGCTAAATCAGGCCCACTTAAGGGCTTTAAAGGTTAGTTTTTTGTCAAAATATTGGTTGATCTTCTCTAGCCAACTAATCATTGGTATTAAGGGAACAACTGTAAAAGATTTCAGGTCATTTCCATCAACAGATGACATTTTATGACTGTTTCTTTATTTTTAAGTACAGAATATGTAAAAAAATGCGAGATTGACATCTGGCCTTTCTTACCATTCCAGGGCCTATATTTTCAGGAAAAGCCTCAATCTTTCACAGTTTGGTGAATATTACTCTTAAATATAAGCAGGTTACTTCAACTAAATGGGTTTAACAGTACTTAATTCCTATTCAAAAACTTTTTAGAATCTTTCAGAAATCCTACTTTGACAATAATTTGCGCTTTACCGCAAAATTTCTAAGTCCAAGTGTCGTGATTAACTTTTAGACTGTCCAATATCTCTATATTTAAGTGTACACTAACAGCCTTACTTGTTGATTCTTAAATAACTAAGCAACATTACTAGGGTGATATTTTATGAGATACTGCAAACAATGATGTTTAAATCTTCTGGACAAGAAATATTGGACAGTCTAAAGCTAATTAACGACACTTGGACTTAGAAATTTTGAGGAGTCACCAGAGTTCATGAAATTTAGGGGTCAATTTTCGCTTAGTAGCCTTTCTTTGAGACGCTGTATCTTCAAAACTACGTGAGATATCAAGGTGAAATTTTCAGCGTCTTGTTTTCTTGTGTGATAGATCATTTGGTCAAAATTTCATCAAAATCCAAGAGGATGAGGTATCACACCCTGAAGACTCTTAAAAAAATGGCTCTTAATATCATCGCAGGCAGTGAAAATTATGAATAATCTTTTGCATATAGAGGAATATCCTATGATTTGATCAGTCTATGATCACGACTGTCCAGAAATGGACTGTCAATCATTAAAGCCAGTTTTTGAGCCTTCTGGTACATGGTGTAGCCTGTTAAAGCCTTGTCGCTAGGGCGTTGCTAGGGAATTTTCGGAAAATATAGGTCATCTTTAAAATTGATTTATTGAGCCAAAAATGAATTCTCCACGACAGATTTTTGATATTTGGTAGTTAAAGGATTGATCTTTCAGGATCTGAAAAAGAAATTCAATTTGGAATCTCGGGCCGGGAATAACTGAGAATCAAATCCAACCGGTATTTTCAAGCAGTTCAAAACTTTGGCTTCAAATATCCGCCATTTTGAAATAAAACTTTTTATTTTGTTTTTGTTTTTAGAAAATGTTTATGGTCTTGTGTATCTGTGCAAAATTTCATGTCATTTGGACTTACCAATAAGGAGTTATAGCAATTTGGAATTCTGGTCTGTAAATTACCGGTCTGTATTTTAGACAAAATTTTTGAAACTTCAAAATGCGATATCTCCGGAACGGCTTGAGCTCTGAGGCTCAAATTTTGGAATTTTGTTCCACCCATGAACCCCCACAACATATCTAAAAAAGAAAAAAATCCAAGACATCAATGATCCCACTTACAGATTTTCTTAGGTGCAATTGCTCTTAAATTTATGGCGTTGTGGCGGTCACCAATTATACGCCATGTGGATGTTAAACAATAGCAACCATTATGGTCATTATGTACTCAAAATCAACAGTATCTAAGCAACATGGAACGTGTTTCTGAAATTATGGTAAATATGTACAACAAATTTTCTCCGCTTTCGATATATTCATAACAATATATGCTTTGATATTATATAAATATCAAGGTTTATGTGTTTTGAGAATTGTGAGGAAACGCGCATAATATGATGGACATAGGATGGATCCCGACAAATGGTTATTTCGTGGAAAAATCGTGTGCGTACATTTATATTTGTGAAGATTTCATAACAGAAAATGTATTTAGCCGGCTCCTGCTCACTCTAAAGTGATGGGTCAAATGTAATTTACCCTAGCTGGCACTGAACGTCATGGGCCCCGGCGAGTCAATTGAAGTGGGGAGGGGGTGTAATATTTTTGAAAAAAATTGTCGCCCACCAGTTGGGCGACAAAGGAACTTTATCACTTTTTAAAACGGGGAGAAAACAGTTTTTATTTGAGGTTGCTCTAATGTACATAAATAAGGTCTGCAAAAAGGTGGGAGGAGGGCAATGGCTCCCGGCCAATGAACGTTGCTTGAACCTTCGTCTAACGTTATATGGATGTTGTGAAAATTGGATAAACGTCTTTAAAAAAAATGTCTTTAAATATTTCAAAACAACACTGCCGTGATAATATGTTAGCGCAATTGTTTTTCGATCACTGCGATCTAAAGCTGATTTTGTATTGATTATAAACTTGAAAGCCTTCGCGAATCTTATTATCTTTTTAGTATGGGACTCGCCTTTTAAATGGCTTCCTGGTTTTGCTATAAAGCACATATGCTTAAAATATTTTATTTAGATTTTACTCATATCGAGAGCTCTATATGGGAAAGATATAAGCAAAATAAATTATTATCCTATTGATGAAAAATATATAGAGAAGAGCTTGCTCATATCATAATTTATATAAATATAAAATGAAAAATTTGCCAAAACTTTCAAATATAATATACTAGCCGGTATCCGGCGTCGCACGCCGGTATAGCTGTTGCTGAACGCATTAAAAGCTCTTTGGATAATGAAGGAAAAGCACAATCAAATGAATTCTCAGATTTCCATAAAGCCGACTCTTTGAAGCAAAGATTATAGGATCAAGGACTGGACCAATAAAAAAGTTCCTACATAGGAAAACAAAAAAATTCAAGTATATTTTTAGTTTTGTAGAATACACAAATTTCCTATTAGCAGATTCATGCAAAAGTCACGAAAAAACGTCGGGTAAACAAACTTTTGATTGGCGGAGGCATGCAAAGATTACCTCATATTCTGGACATATTGAAAAAATATGCTTATGTGTGCCATATTTCAGCCAATCAGAGCTTTTCTCGACGTTTTTTGTGACTTTTTTACACAAATCTGCTAATAGGAAATTCATGTATTGATAAATTTGGGCGGTCAAGCCTGGAAGATATTACATTTGATGAAACTCTTAAGAATGCTTTGACAGTTTAGATATCAAATAATGTAATAATGTTATCTTCATCAAAATAATTCTAAAAATAAGTAAAAATAAGTTACAAATTCAAAAAATAAAAATGCAAAATTTATAAAATAAATATTTTCTATTAAATAAATACTTTCTCTTCTAAAATATAATTTCTGTTTTATTATAAAGGGTATAAAATTTTGATAAATAGATAACATTTAAACAGGTGTATAACTGCGTACATTTAAATCAATGTTCTTGTGTGTACAACGATTTGAACCTTGCTCTTATGTGACCAAGAGTTACGTGTTGAAGTCTTCTAGAATTGAAGACTGGAGAACAGAAGAAATGGGTGTAACACTTGATATCATAATTCAGAAAAAGGGCAGTGTTAGCTTTGGCGAACAATTCTGGTTAGGAGCAGTAGGTGCCTCCACAATGGAAAAATGAGAGTGAGGCATAGTGAAAAAAACTCAACACTGTCAGTAGAGGCCATTTTGTCTTCCAGTGTGTAGGAGCTTGTGTAAAGGAGTTTTATAATTTATTGTTGTTCCTTGAATGTAAAAGATCAAAATTTGAGAGGTGAGGCGATAGTAACAAATGACGTCAGTTTCAATGGCAACGGATGGTCACACCCGGCCTCACCTCTCAAATTTTGATCTTTTACATTCAAGGAACAACAATAAATCATAAAACTTCTTTGCACAAGCTCCTACACACTGAAAGTTTTATTCTTGCGACATAGTGGTCTCTACTATGTAGATTACTCGGGAGCATATAAAACTCATAAAAAAGTCATTAAAAAAGTCTAAAATAACAGGAATCCAACATGCAAGCAACCCAACAACGTCTTCTGTTCAACGATTTAACGGTTCTTGATTTTGGTGTACGGGGAATATCTAGAGGAGGAGGAGGATGATGACGTTGACGAAGCACGTGATCGCGCATAGTATCCACTGACTAAAAGAAAAAAAAGATTATTCGATACATTTTTTATTTTTTTTGTTGTCATAATGACCACAACATATTTTATTAAGGCCTATCAAAAGCAAGTCCCAGTAATACGGAGGTTTTGGTATTTCAACAATCTGAGAAAAGAAAAGAAAATTAAGAAATTTTCCTCACCACTCTCAATTCTCTTCTGACTCTTCAGTAGTTGCTTGAGTTCCTCTCTGGACTGTGCAACGATGCCCAGTATCAACCGTGCTTTAATAGGAAAACAAAAAAAGTCTTAAAAGAAAATAATAGGATTGTAAATTTGTAATTTGTAATTTGGGTCTTTTAAACGTCATGAAATTTACCAAAAAATGTAGTGAACTAAAGTGCAAATTTATGTGGAGATTTATGAAAAGCTTGTTTTCCAAAATGAATTAGTGACAATGATCAAAACCGAAATAAGTGAAAGCACTTACTGTGGTCATCAATTTCATTCATGACAGGACCACAGGCTGTCTGAGTAGCAGAACAGACCATCTTTGGTGCGATTTTAGCCGTTTGGATTTCTTGGTCTTTCATGAAGCGGGGTAATTGCTTGCTGGTTGTAAAAAGATTGCCCATTGTTTATAGTAATTTTTTTTGACTTAATAATTACTGAAAAAAAATTAGTTTGAAAATACTAAAAAACTGTTCGAGACAAATCAATAATAAGTAAACAATACATGATCAGCTAAAGTTTGAAAATTACCAGGGCTTAATCTCAGTTTTAATACAAATCATCATTAATCAAGCCCTGGGATAAGAAATCATCATTGGTTGTGCAAATAGCAAAGGGATGGACATAAATTCTGTTTGAAAAAGCTGAAAAATGAACAATGCGAAAAGAAATTCCTTGATACTGCTTGGATCACAGAACATTGTTGATCAGTGGTAGATGAATTCCAAAAACAAACCATTTCAAGTGGTTTGTCTCCCATAGAATGGGGATCTCATTGAAGGTTCTCCAATCCAAGTTGGGAAGTGATGGAACTTGTTGACAGTTAATCTTGAGCAGGTTGGTAAATGTAATTGCCAAAAACTAACCATATTAAACGGTCAGTCTCCCATATAGAACGGGGTCTCAATAGTACGCGAGTTGTGTTGATACAAAAATGTCTTCTTTCCAAACTTAGACATCTTGATGGCGGTTTTCAAGTGATTGAATGTAAGGCAGTAACAAAGTATCTCTTTCTAAAAGGTTTAGCCGTGTATGTCATCAAAATTGTAATTTGCACAAGCAATGATAATTTCTTATCAATGCCCTGCCCAACTCAATCATAAATTATGTGAAAAACAACGCAAGTAAGAAAAGCTAACCACATCTACTATTATATACAGAAACACAATTTTATTATTTATAAGACACAACAAATGATTAAAATGAAGAAAGTATTAGTCAATCAAATTATGTTTGTTCCCTCAGTTATCAATCCTTTTACACCCTAAAGTAGCTCATGAAAACAGAATACATGGAAAAACGACTCATAAAATTTGAGGGTAAACAATATTTTGTGTGAAGCACCTTCTTCTAACATAGCCTTGTTTGAATGAATTACAGACCTGAACTTTGACACAGTTAAAAGCACGAGTGCGTGAAAAAGCAACATACAATTGTCCATGTGAAAAACATGGCCTTCGTAAAGAGATACCAACTTTATCATACGTTTGGCCTTGACTTTTGTTGATAGTAACCGCATAAGATAACCTGACTGGAAACTGGACTCTTTTGAGTTGGAAAGGCAAGTGAGTATCATTAGGACAAAAAGTAATTCTAGGGATTAAAGTTCTTTGACCTGTATGAAAACCGGTGAGAATCTCGGCATCGATGATATTATCCTGTAGATTGCGAATGATAAGTCTAGTTCCATTACAGAGGCCATCTTTTATGGAAAGATTTCTAAGTAGCATAATAACAGAGCCTACTTTTAAATTCAACCTGTGTTTTGGCATTCCGCTAGGTGTAATAATAGAATTTATAAATTCTTGAGGGTAAAGGTCAACTCTTCTTCTTGGGTATCAGCAACAACAGAATCAAAGCTAGTGTAAGTATGAATATCCCCGGGCAGACGACCCAAAATTTGCTCATTGATTTCAAGGGCTTCTTCATTTGTTGGAGTCAGAATAACCCTTTTTGTAAAGTCACCCCCATCTTCAAAGTTACCAAAAACATGCTCAATTAAATCAGAATCAGTGGAAATTGCACACTGGTCAGGGATTTGAATACTACCAAGATATGGATCAGTTTGTTTTGTCGGCAGATTTCCCTCACCTAACTGCAGAAGAAAATTTGAAAATTCCATCTCACCTGGTCCTGCCCGCACATTTTGATGAAGATGAAAAATTTGGACAAGGGGCCAAAGCTGGCTGCTTTTCAAACAGCTTTCTACCACCTGAGCAGCACTTCCCCTTTTAACGACAGGGAGTGTTTGTCTAAAATCACCACCAAGCAGAATTACCTTACCAGCAAATGGTATATGGCTGCTACATATGTCTCTCAGCATAATATCCACAGCCTCTAGTGCATACTTTGGAATCATGGAGCTTTCATCAAAGATGAAAATATCTTGATCTCTCAAAAAGGCTGCATGTGTACTGTTTGGTTTCACATTACATGTAGAACCATCATTGATGGGCACTGGCAACTTAAACAGACTGTGGCAAGTTTTTCCACCATCTAGAAGAGTTGCTGCAATTCCAGTCCAAGAAGAAGTGGCAACAGAGAATGATCGAGCCCTGGCTTCTTTTATAATGTAATTGTATGTGAAAGTTTTTCCTGTCCCCCCTGGCCCATCTAAGAAAAAAAGCTTGGTAGAGTTATGATCATTATTAGAAAGAGCTTCAAGAACTACATCTGCTACAATGGTTTGGTCATTATTTAACAACGGCCTAATTTCAGCAGCTTCTTGTCTGTTTGCTTCTGCATCTGGCAGTTGCTCTACAAGTCCAAAATCTAAATGAGGTAGATTAAAATCATCCAAAGATTTGCCAAACTGCTTAAGCATAAGTTCAATGTGTGCCAATGCCATCTGTTCAGCTTGCAATTCAACATGTTGTCTCAAAAAGTCTTGCATCATAAATTCTTTGTAGTTCTCCCAAAGATCTGCTGGGTTGTTAGGCTCACCATGAATTAGGATAGTGCAAAAAGTCCTTCTGACTTTCAACGGAGACGCAACATGAACTACTTCATTTAAGGTGTCAACCCAGATATTATCATTAGCAAGTAGTCCCCTCGCCAAACATGCTTCTCTGAAAGTTGGATAAAGGACCCCATCAAAAGTTTTCAAAAATTCAAAAGATGTTGCTCCTGGCACATGCAATAACAGAACTCTCAAAAAATACCTTTCACCTTCACGAATGCTAGCATTATACATCCTACTTATGACTGTGCCACGCTCTCTTGCTTTCCAACGGTTGTTATTAAAGACATAATCATGAGGGATATCAGAATATAGAATTTGCCTAGAAGTGGGATCATTTTGATTTAACAAAAACCAGGCAGTTAGTTTAGTTTCCTTTTGCTCAGCTCTTTGAACAGCGTTTCCTTCTTCACCTGGGCGAAAATATACTCTTTGGAAATTTGGTAGATGTACAGCTAACCTAACCACATTATGACTTTGAGTGTGCATATCAAACTTAAACAAACGCCAACAACCTTCAGGAGCTGAAACATATCGTGCATCAAGGAAAGTCTTGATTTCATCATGATCAAGTCTCTCTGATATTTCAATATGAGCTGTGTCATGACCTTTGTAGATGTATTTATAAAGATATTGAACTGCTTTTATTGAAACACAGGCTTCCAAATTGATGTGGGCATTATATTTTTTGCACAAATAGGGAGAGTAGGGCACCACCCACCTATTGTCTAGATCAACATTTCTCACTCGAACTGTGCGACCATTATCTGGTCTATGATAAAGTGGAAAACCATCCACATTCATAACTGTGGCATCATTAAAAGACTTAGGATAGCCTTTTGAGCAGCTACCATCTTTCATGCAAGGACAGGTGTTGTTCAAAACACCACAGGGTCCATGAATCATATTAGCTTTTATAATTTCATAGAGCACCGGCTCTGTCTCTGGATCAGGAAGCTGCGCACACAAATCAAGCGGTCAATATCGTCAGCATTTCTCAGTTTAAACTCAGCTTCAAAATGAATTAGAAGATGGGCATGAGGAAGCCCACGTTTCTGAAATTCAATCACATCAACACGGGCTACAACCATACCTAAAATACCATCCTTCATTATTTCTTTCTTCATTGCAGCTAACTTCATTCGAAAGACACGCGTAAGTAAATCTGGCCTGTCATGGGCCCGTTGGTTTGGAAGTAAATTTTCAGTTATCTCTCTCCACTTAGGATTGCAGGTGAATGTCAGAAAAGTGTCTGGCTTTCCGTGCTTCGCAACAACAGCCATGGCATCTAGATACAATTGGTGCATAGCCCGAGGGGATCCCGAAAATGAAGAAGGCAAAACAATGACCTGACCTGCATTTAAATCCCTCTGTTGCGCAGCATTTTCAAGATGGTCTACCAGGCCCTGATATGAATCTGCCCTTATTTCTTGTTGATGGAACCGATGGTAGTTTAGCCTATTACCTTCCACCTTAGTATATGCATCAACAATGAACTGTTGGAAAAGTTTCCCTGAAAGGTGAAGAGCAGAGAACCCTCTACGAATAGCTAACCTATATGCGTAATATTCAAGTTGTGTGACATGGTTCCTCTGTCTTGAAGCTCTTTCAGCTACATGGGGAAGGGTCCTATCCCAGCCTGGGTCACCCCTTGGAAAGAGAAGTGGGTAAACTAAAGGATCCACAATACTGGATATGATTGAAATGGTTCGGAGAGGTGCGTTTCGTGGATGCACAACAATACTCATATCACCTGGTGGAGCTCCATCGTCCCCCGAAAAAACAGCAGCAACCTCTTCATGCAAAGGAGCATTATATCTTCTCTGATCAGGACCCTCAAACATCTTCATTCGGACAATTGGCAGCGGCCTATTTTCAGCTGCAGCTTGACGATGTTCTTCTTGCTCAACTTGACGCAAATGTTTGTAAGTGGCAGCATAAGGATTAATATTATCAAGAATATCTTGAATGAGGGCCATAGTCTCACGATTGCACTCTGCTGCTGAAGGATTTTGCATTCTCAAGTCCAAAGCAGTAGCTGCCTCAATTATATACAGTTGAGCAAATTGTGGTTGCTGTTGATCTGGAAAAACATTGCCAAGACGGTGGACAATTTGACCGCATATTCTGAAAGTTGGAGGTCCGTTACCAGGAGGTGGTCTCAAATTAGCACAAAAGGAGGCAAAAGCAAAGGCATTGTTATAGATCCTAATATTTTTACGAAAAAGTTTTGATTGGTTTGAATTATTGCTAAAGAGATGCTCAAGCTGAGGTGGAAAAGGATCTAATTGCGGAAGAGCGACTTTCCCTTTTTCACAACATCTAAATTCATCTTCATTTGCAAACTTGATTGCCTGGCAATACTCACAAAGGTGATCAAAAGTGCCTAAATAGTGCTCCTCTGGAAGGGGATTACCAATTTGAGCAGCATTCAAACGCCTTGGTCTACGAAATCTATCTCGAGCTGCAGCACGCCTGCGCTGAACCTGTTCTTCATTTTCATTTTCACGAACATTACGCATTCTCATCAAATTGGCTTGCCTTCTTTGTTGTTGACGCTCTAAATTTTCATTGGCACGCACTTGCCTAGTTCGCTCTAAATCAGCTTGCCTGCGCTGCCGAGTTTGCTCAGCATTTTCATTAGCTCTGCGAGTTCTCATTGCCTGTGCATTTTGTTCTCTTCGCACCTCAGCTTGTTCAGGATTTTCCTGAGCCCTTCTATTGCGTGCATTTTCAGCATTCCCTCTTCTGCTACGCTGGCCTCTTGCTGAAGCATCATTCCCTAGAATACCTTGAGCTTGACTGTCTTGTTGACTCATTGTTTTTAAAATTCATGAGCTACCTTAGAATATAAAAAAGAACATACTACACTCTTGTCTTGAACATTGAAGATCTCCATTTTAGAAGGACATATTCTCCTGAAAGTTCAATCCAATCCAAGATAATACACCTTTCCCGTAATTCGTAAAACTAATGCGCGCGCATTATTTTGATGCTCTCCACCGTTTGGTCTCTGGAGGTAAACAAACTCGTTTTTGCCTGCGTTCCCTTAGGGAAAGTTGGTTTTTTGAGCTTTTCTTAAGTTCTGTCGAACAAAATCCCCTCAAATTTTAGTATGTTCAACCTATTCATGATATTATACCACCCTGAAAATATTTTGCCAAAAGAAGGTCGCTGTCAAAAGTTAGAGGCTCAAATCCCAATTTCCCTAACCCCTCGCAGGCAAAAACGCGTTTTTTACCTCCCAAACAATTTTATACACAACGGTGGAGCGCACATTTTCCCGGGCCATTTCTGAGAAATTTGAATTACGGGAAAGGTGTATTGTCAAGAATTTTTCCTCTGGATTTCTAACAGCTTCTTCCTTATTCCATCTAACTTTCGCTTTGAACCAAACTTCTCCTTCATCAAGTTAATCAAAAAGTTACAAATATTTAATGACGGGTGTCAGTCATCGGTAGGATATGAAAAAAAGTACAAGGTTTTCAGTCAAAATCACCCCCCAACAACATTTAAGTCCTTTTTACCATCGCTTTTTATTAACCAATGAGATGAATTGCTATTAAAATCGGCCAATCAAAAGCCGTACATAGTTTTTACAATTGGACGGGTGCTAGAATTTGCATGGTTATGCTAAAAAATGGCACAAAATTACCCCCGTCTTTTGCAAATGGCGCGAATCTAATGGAACAAATTTGTGGAGCAAGAGACTAAAAGTCATAATTTTAAGACACAAACAAAGCGAAAACGAAAGTGACACACAGACACACAAAGCACCGCTATTAATATATAGATTTCGAAGCTTGATAGATTTTTTTTAGTGTATATTATTATATGATTGTGTAAAGTATGTGACTGAAAAAAAGTTTGGTAGATTTGCATATTTCGGATACACGAAGGAAGTGTCAGTCTAGGTGGTTTGGGTTGGGGGTACGGCTTTGACGGGGGAGGGTACCTAGGCAAGTGATGGATGTCGGCGAGTTTTACTAGGGGTCAGAAATAGGAAAACTTCACCCCTCAAGAATAAAATGATGGTCATACGATGAAAGATTCTAAAATCATCAATCTTTCAATACAAGAAAACATATTTTTCCGTGTTTGCAAAAGAGCTAAACGAGGGAGCACAACGAGGAAATAAAAATAGGAAAAGTGTCAAAGAAGTATTAAAAGCATGTGTAAGTAAGCATGTTATAAGTCTTGGTTTGAATCATTGAGTTTAAAGCCCTTTCGAGATAAATCTTCAACCTTTTTCAAGCAAAGTGAAGCCTTAGGATTTGCGCCGCAATTACACGCTTTTTTATATATAAGAATACACTTTATAAGAAAGCCCATGATGAAAATGACCAAAAAATTCAGAATAATGCTAAGAATATCACTATCATGAAAATTTGGTACTCAAGCTAAGAATGCCATTTTTAGAGCATTTTCGATTATAAATTGTCAATTGAAGACGCCAAACGGCTCACTTCTTTCACAAAAATGCAATTTTATGCTTGAGACGTATGTACTAAATGTTAAATCTAGTCTGAATTAGGGTCCTAAACCTAAGAATGCTGTAAGAATATTTTAGGATGATTTTCCCAAAAAAGTTAAGAATATCCATGATGAAATGGATTTACACCATTCTTATAAAAAAAAGCGTGTAGAATAAAGGATTAAACCTAGTACTTTCTTTGTTTTCACGCAGCATCTGGCGATTTGTTTTGTTTAACTTTCAATCTAGCGTCTGTGTGAAAACCACGCGGGTCACGCGTTAAGGATGGGAAAAAAGTGGCTTCATTTCCCATCCAGGAGTTTCGAGTCTAGCCCTTCGGGCTTGGAAGTCAATGGTTTGAATGTTTTTGACTTCACTTTTTAATTCTAATTAGCATTTTCACATATATAAAACCTACCATTTTTCGAGAATATTCTTTTTTAAACTTCAAGTGAGACTCTGTAAAACGATAACCCGATAACGCGGTTTTGTTTGTCTAAGTTGAAGAAGGAGGTCAGATTACAGGTCACATTCGCCATATCCTTTTAGAGCAGAGCGTGGTATGTGCAGAATGGATGGTCTGTTATGAGATTAGGTACACCTTTTTTGCCAAGCATATTTATGTAGTGGTATAACCTATGTCTTATAGTTACGTTTTTTAATAAGGAGCACGTTTATAAGGAACTTGAGGCTGAAAATGGTCCGAAAAATAAGGAATTGTTAAGGAACTGCTCAAGCTGAGACGTTCTTTTTGTCTATTTTTAGTAATGCAGGATTTGTTAGATAAACCCCTCTTAACAAGAACAAACTATATAAAAACAGACTTTCCAGACTCTAAGACTTGGTAGGAACTTGCACAAAATGCTTACAAATGGGGAAAATAAGCACTTGTATGAGTGTTTTGTGACTAAAGAAAATATCATTACGTAGCAGAAAGTGAATACAGTTTATAGTAGTCTCATTCAAAAAACCGCAATATTTTGTTTGTTCAAATTGAATGCAAATAGTTAATGACTTTCATTCAGCTCATGACAGCCATCCTTGAAAGACGAGAAGTTGTTTTGAAAGCAATCTACTGTATTAACAGTAGGAAATTGAGATATTCAAATTTCAAATGTTTACAGATTTTTTTATAAGAACATCGAAAAAGTTTTGAAGCCTTCGGATGTTCTTAACTTTTTGAGTTTTCAGCCAAAAATGTCCTTAAGATTTAGTCCGATTTTTTAAGAAAATAAGTGATTTAGAGTACACGAAGCAGTGCCGTAAAAAGCATTTTCATATTGGGGGCTGAAGTTTAGTCACAATTTTTAAATTTTGAAATTTTGAGCTCTAGATTGCTTGAAAGTGCACTCAAAACATGCACTTAAAAGACAATTATGACAAATTAAAAAATAAAAACTTTGCATTTTGCAAGATAACCATTTTTTTAAAAATTATTGGGATTTGCTACGGTACTGCGAAGCCTTTAAAATATTCTCAACATGTTCAAAATATTTTGACCATCGAAGCCTAATGTTCTGAAATAGTTTGTTCTTAATAAAAAAATGTTTATTTGTTTGGATAGATTATCAGGAATGAAGGGTGACGTTATTTTGATGCTATGTTTACAATAAAGGGCATTTTCGATGTGTTTCGATGTGTTTTTGGATGTTGTATCATTGACATGAGTATAAACTATGGAAAGTTCAATCTTTAAATTTTATTGAGTTATTCACTCCACACTATCGCGACATAAAGCAAAGGTTCGAGATGATAAAGCACTAGCCTGGATATGCAATACGTAATATTTTTTATGTTTCTGCTATTGGGCTCTTTCAGAAAAAATCCGTTCATTGGGGGTGGAGGATATACTATTTTTTCAATGAATTACCCATGGACAATCATCAAATTAACCACCTGGACACCAAAATTTACTCCTGGACATCGCAGATTTACCCCATGGACAATGCAATTTTTGGGAGCCCTGGACAATTCATCCTACACCCCTACCCCTTACTGGAAGAGCCCATTTGCCTTTACAGCTTGATATACATAGCGCAATAACTAAACCGACAAAATACGCGTGCGCTGCCTTCTGATATTGGAATGTGAATCGCTTTAGGAAGACCAGGCAGTAAACCAGAAACATTAAAAATAAAAAAAAAGGTTAAAAGCCCAGATACCCAGGCTAATATTGTGTAAATTTAAGAGGTAATTTTCTGTATTTTTAGATCCCAACTGAAAATACTTCATGGAACGATCGACAACAACAGAAGAGGCGCCATTTTTAAAATTTGACAGAAGCCAGGAAGAGGTCTTTGTTTTGTAGTAAAGACACATCAATGAAAAATATCAAAAGGTTTACGTAATGAATTTCAAAGGACGCAATAAGAACTTATACATTGTAGCAGCAGTGTTTACATTAATATGTGTACTGATCTATGAAATGAAATTTCGAGTGCAATCGATTCGAATCGAGGAAGAAGGCAAAACAAAAGAACTGCGTGGAATGCAAGGATTGCTCCACAAATACGTTCAATCACAACAAAACGCGATGGAAATGAACCACGTGGACAAATTCGTGAAACATTTGTCGTTAGGTGAGAGATACGAACGAAACGACGAGCTTCGAAATGATATGAAGAGTTTGGCGAATAGACTTACTCGTTTCCTGAACATTGGAAATCGTAAAGAAGAAGATACACGTGGTCTGACCATCATCTTAAACGCAGTCAATGAAATACAAAATCTAGACAGTCTATTGGACGATTTGGAGAAATCATCACGACTCAATTGGACTAAATCCGTTCATATCTTACTTGGTGTATCTAAGGAAAGTCATGATAAAAATTCTGTTAAGTTATCAGAAATAAGAAAGAAAATACCGTCCTTCGAATGGGTTGTGATGAAACAGGACACGTTAGCAAAGACATTATTCTGGTTAGTGGAAAACGTCGATCGCCAGTATATTTTAGTATCTAAGAAACTACGAAAACTACCGGTCGAGTTTGATGTGGAGAAATTCTTAAATCCGTTAAAGAGAGGAAGTAGTGACGTGGTTTCCGGTTCACTTTCTTACCCGGACGGTCGTTGGGAGACCGGTTGCTACCAGACGAAACATATTTGGAGTCAATATCGAATACAATATGGAACGGACATAAAATATAAAAGAAGATGGGTCAAATGTGATTATATTGACGGACCGTTCGCTCTTTATGCTGGACATTTGTTAACATTTCTAAGCGAACATTCGGGATTGCCAGACGATCTATTATATCCAGAATTGATTTATACTTTGAACAGAGAAGGTAAAACTATGAAAAAACACCTTTGCACTATTTTTAGTGTTGGCACAGATGAACCCGAACTAGGAAAGCTGTCAAGAGATCGGTGGAAACATTTTATACAAAGGAACGAAATGACAGAGATATTCTTGACTACTGTAGCAACATCCTCTTCATCAAAAATCAAGGAAACTTATCACGAATTTGATTATAAAGAATCAAAAGCCAAATGTCAATATCTGAAAAAGAACATGTTAAAACCACGCGCCTGTATGAGAGAACTTCACTTGATGTTGATCAACTCTTATAAATTATTTGATCGTTTAGGCTACACATACACTACAGAGGATGGGTCAGGGGTTGCCGCTACCAAGCTACATGATACCCTCCCTTGGGATATTGATCAGGACTTTGCATTCAGGAGTCAAAACATGACATCGCTATACCATAACGAAGCGTTATTCAAAGAAATTGGGATTACCTTCGGACCAGATATAGACGTCAAAGCGAAATGTTTAAGTAATTCCAGCCTTGCTAAACCACCCATAGGAGGGTGTGGCTATATCGGTATGCATGGTAAAAACTGGAAACTAGAGAACTGGGGAGCACATGTACTAAATGGTGATTATTATGAGCCTTGGAAAATTGAGCCTCAATTCAAAAACATTTACCCACCGAACCGTATACATGGCCATCATACTAAAGTCAAAATGGGTGACCATTGGGCACAAAATCGAGCCAATCCTGGCCTTTATATAAGGAGTCATTATGGTCTTGATATTTTACGTCACGCGAACCATTGGTCGAAACTTGGTTTTAAAGACTCGTGGGAAGATTACAAGCCGGGTACCCATTTCGGGGGGTGTCCGGACGAAGGACATCACCGGTGCATGACTGAGTATTTGAGTGATGGGAATATACAGTTTCAACGGCCCTGGGCCTGATCTTGTTAATTTTTATAATTTTTAGTTGCCTTTCACACTTATTTCTATTTGAACTTTCCGAACTGATTTTATTTGATTGGTGTATTTTGTTAACGGAGTTTGAATTAGAGTAGAGAGAGTAGTGCAATTCTTTTTCATCCATTTTCAAGATTATTAGCTCAAAATTTTTATTTCAATTCCTTTTAGGAAAAATTATTTTTTTTAATATTTTTGATAGATTTAGTTTTAATGGTAAACAAGAAGCCCAAGGGCATGAAGGCCCAGCATTAAAAGTTTTGTTTCTAAATAAGAGTGATAAAGTTTGCTTAAAATCATCAATTTTAATTTACAAGCTTTTTTATATTGAATTGGCACGAATGTGGAGCAAGATTGGTCAGAAAGAGGAAGAGAAAATTTTTTTTTGCTTATATTAGCACAATATAACAAACTGATATGAAACATGTGTCTAACATGAAACGGGAACACTTATTTATGTAAAAATAAAACTTTTGAAAAATCTTTAACAAACATGATTGTGTTAAAGCTCTAACTAAAGGGAGCAAAAACAAATTAAAAAAAGTAAAATTAAAAAGAAACTAGCCTCGAAAAAAATTTCCTGCAACCACAGCGGCTGCAACCTCAATAGCAGCACTCAAAAAATGCAAAATTTGTATATAAAAATGTCCATAAAAACTGAACAATTTGGAGTTATTGGCTGAAATTTTGTACAGTGACTCACTTTCAGATGCAGATCATAATTCAGTAAGTGTTTTTCCCAAAATGAGGCTATTTCAAGATGGTGTCTGACAGGGTGGTGCCGATAAGCACTTTTGACCGTTTTGGACTGAAATGGCTTAATTTTCTTAGATAAATGTATCTAAAATGTCCTTATTGTTTATTTTTTAATCATTATGATATGCTGAAATTGTGTACAAAATTTGAGCTTTTTAGTTCAATTTTACCAGGAGAAACAGGCAACTGAAACTTGCAAAATCAGACAAAACCGCAATACAAGCTGCAACATGGAGAATGCTCAAAATGCCTTGCGACAACTTTTTCAAAACAGTAGATTTGAGCCCGGCTCGAACCAACAAAGTTATTTGTCAGTGATTCTGAGCCCAGCATGTGCTGCCAAGCCGCTGTAAAAATTTGAAATTACAAACTCCTACCCCTACCGTGAGATCGGGTAACTTGCATCAGTGAAGGCTAACATGGTCATGTATAGCCCTCAAATGACTGACCAATCAAAGCAGCAAAATTTCAAAACAAATGAACTATGCAGCTTCGCTCGCAGCTCTACTCTACCATTTTTGTTTTGATTTCACTTTGCTATGCATGTTAGCCTCCACTGATGCAAGTTACCTGACTTCACGGTATATTGTACAAAAAATTTACTGTGGGAAATTTGAATTTATTGCTGTCCTCACTTACTAAAATAAAAACCATATTTCTGAAATTGCGTTTTCTCTTAAAGAGTGTGACCGTTGAAAGAATTTGTTTGGTTTTCAACTTTGTTGAACAGACTTTTTGTCGAATTTGTCAAACATTTTTTGTTGTCAAACTTTGTTGAACAGAGTTTTGATCGAATTTGTCGAACATTTCCTGTTGTCAAAGTTTAAGTGGAACTTAATCGAATACTCACAATTTTAGTGCAGCAACCTTTGAAAATTTTGATTAATTATGTCGTCTGGTATGTATGGTTCGATTGTCAATTACATTGGATTAATCTTCGATTTCGTTCGATTACGATTATGTACGATGAATTTTTAATTGCGATTTTTGATTGCGATTAAATTAAATTGGATCACTCTGTTAGAGCTTCTTAGCGCGGGCGGCCGAGCGCTTAAGTACCATACTAATACAATTGAATCAATCGAACGTAATTGAATACAATCGAACGTAATCAAAGCAATCGAACAGCAAATCCTGGGTAATATTCTATTGCGATTTGATTGCGTTCGACAATCGAATTGCAATTATTCGATTGCGTTCGATTCGTTCGATTGACACCGTCTGGTGATGTAAACTAAAAAGCTGAGCATGATCGAGACTCCTTTAAAAAAGCTCAACAAATATAAAATTTCACCATAATTTTATGCAGAAAAAGAATCAAAATATCCAACAATACAAATAGAGGCTATTCTAGTCAACCTCTTGCTGTTTGAATAATTTTTTTTGTCGAATATGAAAGCCTGAACACACATTGGGCTATTCCATTTTTAAACCATACAGAGGTATTGACGAACTTTTCCAGGGGGGACTGAGCCTTGATTTTCCAAGGGGCTTTTGGTCATTTTCAGATTTTCCAAGGGGGTTATTTTAAAGGTTTCCAGGGGGTTCTCTCCTCCTAAACTGGCATCAATAGTCACTTTCCAGGCCCTTTTTCACAAAATTTTACTTTCCAGGGGTGTCGACTCCTAATTTCCAGGGGATTGTTTGTTATTCAAAATTTCCAGAGGGGTTAGTGAAAAAAGTTCGTCAATACCCCTATACAATTTTTTTTTTGAATAGCCCATTTCGCACACGTTAAGTTAATAATTATTCTGATAAAATGCCTGATTCCTCTTGATCATCAAGGAGATAGCAAGAGAGTAGTAAACATTACATAAGAGAACATACCTGTAATAATCTGGTTGGTGTTTGAACCTTCATTTTGAATAATAATGAGAAAACATCGATGAAAACCCTCAAGCAAAATGAGTGTAAAAAATGCAACTTTCAAATAGTCTTTAAAAGCTTTTAGGTCAATAAGTATGAGCATCCACTTCTGTGGGTGCAAGTCAGAGCTACACTTAACTAATTGAAAAACATTTGAAACAGTAAACTTTCCTTTATAAGTCTCAAGGTCCATAAAGAAATCAAAACATTGACCGACAACCAAAAATGTGATTCTCAGGCGCCATCTTGGATTCCGTTTGGAGCAAATAAACCCACGGCCGCAGTAGAATCGATATAATATAATCTCGCTATTCTTTTACAGCACGCAGCCTAAGACGACCCGAGCAAACCGATTAAATTTTATGCGAATGCCCCCGATTGAATCGCACCAAAAGGGCAACCATGGCACGGACAGGAGTGAGAGAGGACAGAAAAACAGAACACGGCACGGACTGCGGACAGACAGGACAGGACAGACACACGGAAAGTTCCTCTTGAAAGGCCCTTTCGCTAGCGCTGGGCCAAAAAAGCTGGAACAATTCTTTTTCTTAAAAACAATTCAGTTCCAAGACTTTTTGTCTCGATTGAAGAACTAATGGAAAGCAAACTTCTCTACATCATTATCATCGACATCGGTTATAAAGGAGCGTGAAGCGCTCCTGCAACCCTAAAGTTAAAAATGACGCTCTGTATCTATCTGATGAGCTATGAGCAGTGATTTTTAAAAACATGCAGACCCATTCATAGCCTAACAGAAGAAAGGCTAATCCAAACTCGCATCCAATGGAAAAATATTTTCCTAGAAACCATCCCATACCTAAATATTGGAGCCATTATGGCAGAACTAGACGATTATGCTTATTTTCGCCATCAATTTGGATTTCATGATAATTGACTTCCTGTCCGACTCACACTTTTCCTGGTAATTGTAAGTAAAAAGTAGGAATTTGAAGGTAATTTGACTTACATGTTCTCTGCCAGTTCCTTAACCAAGTGCCATCAATATGTTGTGAAGAAACTCTGAAAAACGAAAGTTGGAGAACTAGATTGAAACTCAAACAGGATAATGATTTATATTTAACTTTGGGACGACCTGAATGCTCTTTTTAGGCGTTTTATATCCCTCAGTATTATAATTCGAATGTTGCTGTGTTATTCAATAATATTTCAAAAGGAAAGATAATCACGCGGATGCACTCCTTATCCTGGGATAGTTACCTATCATAGGCGTAGCGAGAAACCCTGCAAAATTTATGAGGGAGTGCAGGCGTTTATGACACATTCATTATCTTTTGATAAAACAAAGACAATAATTACAGCGTCGTAAAAACCGCTCTCATCCATAAATTTTGCAGGGTATCTCGCTACGCCTATGCCCATAGGAAAATTATTCATAGCGCTTACCAGTCACTGTTGACCCTGTGCTCGGGACACAACAGGACCATGGAGTATCGGCAACATTACTTGAACAAGCGTGAGAGAAAAATTGCCCTCCTCGCGAGTGCTTTATTCAAATAAACAACGTTACCACCCCATAAACAATGTCCACGCTCTTTTATCCGAGTATGGTACCCAGTTCCCCTCACATGGTATGGGTTGACCATGTACCTTCGTACATTCACTTGCTAAGCGAATCGTAGCACCGAGTAGGAATAGGACCCTCGTCTCCCGTGTTGGAGCTTTAAACGATGAATACTGAACCACTACGACTTAAGGCCAGTTTCTACTTTTGCGCGAAATGAGCGAATTTTTTTAACATTTTTGTAAGGTCATTGGTCGGTTAGAAAATGAAGCAATTCCATTGGTCAAAATTGACGTAACGGTTGAAAAAAGTTGAACTTCCTTTAACTTTTTTTTTTGTTCGCGCGAAACTCTTTTATGACGTAATCAATTCTTTAGGAAAAAAAGGTTGAGAAAAAAACTGATGGCCATTTCGCGTGAAGGTGGATACCGGCTTTGATTGATTAGTCTACATTAATACTTCACTAATTTGAACCTTAAGTTAGAAGCAAGTATTTAACCACTTGTTCGAATAAGAATTATTCGGCTGTAAAAGTAGAGGTATTTCCATACGCAACAGTTCTGTTCTGCTCCAAAACAAAATGAAGTGATACTATTGGCTAATTTTGAAATTAAGTCATTTTTCTAACCATAGCAAAATCGCTTAAATTAGTTTTGGACAGGACTGGACCGTGTCTTAAAGTGGTCTAAAACAGAGAACGAATGTTTAAAACGTCATGAATACCATGAATTGAAGGAAAATTAGTACCAACCAACCTTTGCGCGAGTTGTGATTCATCCAACGATTTCGGTCGTAACGGTTCCATCCACTTTCCCGACTGTCCTGTCATAGATTCTAGATATCAAAATGTATGTTTAATTAAAATTTATCCCAAAGGAATGTATTTAAAGGTTTTATCTTTACATAAATGTTCCCGTTTCATATCAGACACGTGTTTCATATCAGGACAGTGTCTGCCTATTGTTATATCGAATTGATATTAGCAAAAAATTATTTTCCTTTACTCTTTCTGACCAATCTTGCTCCACATCCACGTGTCAATCCAATGTGGGTGGCCACTATGAATAGTCGAACGTGCGCAACGCACTGGGCTCAACTTCAGTGGCTTCAAATTATTCATAGGCCCAATTGTAGACCCCCAGATATTCACCCATTTGGCGAAAAACTCGTCCCCAGGCCCCAAAAATCAAAATTTTCAAAAAATGAAAAATGACCTCCAGATATTCACCCAAGGAACAAGTGTGCCAAATTTCAGCCAAATCCGACCATTTTTAAAGTCTCCAGGCTGCCCCAAAGTTTTAGCCTCGTTTTGGCGAAAAACTCGTCCTCAACTGAAGTTGAGAACAGAACAAGAGACAGAACGAGAACAGTAAAAAAGGAATTGATTGAAATGAACTATTTTTTCACATCCGAAATGGACTTACTAGATCCTTCATTCTCATCTTCCATCCGGTGTGTTAAGCCTTTATCATGATTCGTGAATAATTGCCAGACCAGATCACTATTGTATAGCGTACTCTCGAGATAATGTGTTCCCAAGACACGACAAAACAAGACGTACGCGTGATACGCCAGCGACGGAGAAAATGTATCGTAAACGTCGGCGAATTTATCGGCGCAGTCTTGATTAGAGCCAAGTTGGTCGTCTTCTAAGACTTCTTCGATTGTGAGTGTTTTAGAGATACGGTTTTTAGATTCTGATTGATCGGTTGAGTGGGTCATGCTTGGAGACGGCTTCCGAATATTGACGTCCTCCTCATTCAGCGATTTACAAAGGAGGGTATATTTCCGTGTGATGAACGACGTCCCGCCAGTGTCCGTCTTCAAAGCATAGATACCGTCAAAGCGGGAAAAGAATTGTTGTAATAAGGGCGCCATTACTTCTTGCGCATACTCGCGTCTATAATAATGAAATACAATTACTCTTTACATTTTACAACACCTAAAGATAAATAAATGTCCATAAATTAGATTATCTTTGAATAAAAGGAAAATGTTGGGACAGACTTGAACCCTTAGTTCGTGTTTTATGACTCTGATAGCGCTCATTAAAGGATTTTACAAACGTCTATTGGTGCAAGTGAATCGACTTTGGAAAAAAATAGACAAGTAGAATTTAAGGTTTTGTTCGGTACTACGGAACAAGCGTACAGGCGAAAGATTTCAAACCATCTCATTATCCCCGTTAAAGGTCCAGAAATTTAGCTTGTGAACCTACCTGAGTTTTTGACAGAACATTCCAATGATATCAACCACTTTACGGGAGAGAAATTGTTTGGTAATAACACCAGTACTGAATGGTTTTACTGTTGACAACAATCGAATCAAGGGTTGAAAGAAATCGACTGAAAACTCCTGAAAAAGATTGAAAAGAACCAAATAAAACGACAAATATCGCATCAGGGTCCACGCCACTCAGGGGGCCAGGGGACCATACCCCTCACTTTTTTCAAATAAAAAGCTTTTTGCACAATATTTAAACATCTGGTTGAACGTTTATGATTTTTTGGTAAAGATTCTCAATTTGAATGTCCAGAATAAAATAAACAAATGACACAATCATAAAGCTTTTGACGTGATTTAAGGAGAATTCCCAAAAGTCAAGCCCGTAAAATTATGGATTTCTCGAGACTTCTAAACCAATCAAAATTCTACAACAGAAAACTGTGTGATAGGTCTCCTGGCGACCAGACTCGTCGCTGAAGATCCGGTCACCATGGAAATAGGAAAGATCGGGGACTGGGCTACAATTTCAATGGTCAAAAAAGGAAAATATTGATTGATAAACATTAGGGTAGTTTCTTGGATGAATAGAAAGCTACTTATTTGCAACCTTTTAATAAGTTATTCAAACGAAAACGAGAAAATTGTAACTTTTGGGTAGATGAGATAAGTACATAATAGTTAATTTGCATGAATTATTCGAAAACAGGACAAATATTTCCTTTTAAAACCTTCCCTCTTCTATCTTTTTGGAAGTAGCGGAGATTCGAAACAGGAACGCCTTGATTGTGACTTTGACACCTCAGATCACTTAACCATCACTCATTAAGTAATGGACGTATTCGACTATCTCAGTATTATACTGGCAGTATCGGCAATCGTTTTACATTGCACCGGTCTCTACCTATTATGGAAAGCTAGGAAAGCACCATTGTCCATCACTCAAGGATCAAAACCTGTTTTTATAGCTCATTTCTCGTGCTGGTGTCTAGTATGGGCCATCAATAACATCATACGATACCCACTAATGCAAATCAAGGATGAGGAACTGCATGCTTACTGGTTAATTACAGTAGAGGGCTCCCGGATTCCCTTCTACATTGGAGTTCTATTGATCACTTATGACCGATTCTGTCAGCTATATTTCCATTTGAATTACGAAGCATGTTATATTTACAAATACAAATTGGTGATTTGTTTAATGGTTTTTGGAGTGTATTTAACATGGCTGGTTACAGCTCTGGCAATTTATGACAGTGATCCAACAACACTGAAAGTCTTACTGAAAATATCCAGTTACTACATCACAGTGTTGTTGCAAAGTTTGCTGATTTTATCTTTCGCTTTTGTGTATAGTTACATCATACGAAAAACGCTCACTTTTACTTCGAGTCACACGCCGCGTAGAAGGCAACTTTGGCGGCGGCTTACAATACCCGCATTGATAATGGGTACTTTTTTAATATTTGAAGTTTTCCCAGATTTGTCTGTGAATCTTGGAATAGCTGAGTATGGCAGCTGGGTGATTTTCTTGTTTAGATTCGATACAAATTTAAAAGCATTAACTTATATCTTTATGCAACCGACCGTTCGAAAGAGACTGAGAATGAGATTCCGTCACGTGATGAAATGGAGTTTGTCCAATCAGATTCATCCAATCAGAATCACTGTTTCGAATCGTACTACTGCCCAGATGGAGGTCACAGAAACGACGACATAGGGCGGAGCATAATCATACCATCTTTACACACATATCAACCTTAACGGCGCGATTGGCTTTTGAAAGTAACTAATTTTAGAGTAACTCTATTGAGAAAACAAGCGAAATACAATCAAAACAGCATATGAGAGACATTTTCCTGAGTGTCTTTGGTGGAGCACAAACCATTATAGCATTCAAATAGCTTAAATCGACATTATTGCATGTGTTTCGATACCGTCGCTATAAGAATCTTCCATGTATTTTCGTTACCAGTCTCTTCCAATCGCGCCGTTAAGAGTTAATTAAGTTTGAATTGTTCGTTTTTTTAGTTAATAATATAGTTAAGGAGTAACGGAGTACCATTGTTATTCTGGAAAGTAAATATATGTCGTAAAGCTAATGATTTAAAAATATCTTTTGTACTACCCAAAAATAAAATCGCAAGCTTCCCGGGTTCTGTCCAAAATTAAAGAAAAAGCTTTAAAAGGCAAAAAACATATGTTATACCTCCATGTGAGTAGCAATGGCTTCAGACTGTAACTTTTCACAACATTCCATTAACAACTGTAAATTGCTCACTAGACTGCTTCCCAATGAGATGGATACTGAGGCTGCATTTGTAGCGTTCTCGATCTTAAATAACAATATAGAAAACTATGCAGGTGAAGGGAGGAGCAAGTCTGCCGAGGGCTAGAAAAGAATTTTCCGACTGTCCTAGGGTAGCAAAAATGATGCCTTAAAAGTGCACCGCGTTTCGGATGACGGATTGAATCAAGCACTTTTTTTGTTTTCACGTTTTATATTTTACGAATTCTGCCGGTTAATGTCTGTTGTCTATTGATATGTACAGAACTGAAAGAAAGAACTGTTCCATTTTGCCCTTTGTATACAAAATGTCACAGTCGCAAAGCGTAATGGGTAATCAGGACCATGGCGCGCTAGTGACGACTTACTATTGGCCAAAAGTTTTAAAAATTTTTTGAAGATTATTGCGCCTAGCCAACAGAAAGCAGTCATGGATGCGCAATCCGTCCTGATTACCCATGATCCATTTCGACTGTGAAATGGCCTATACAAAATGTCACAAAAAGCATTGATTGTTCAACAAATAAGCCAGCAGCGAAGTAATGAAAATTTCAAATAATCTTAAGTGTTTAAAAGCTAGCGATGTTTATACGTTCTGGCATTAATTACGGACCAAATTGGCGTTAGTTAAAAATTGGGTAGTGGTGCGGACTAAGGGCCAGCAATAATGATATTTCAACTTACTAGTTTTGCGATATGTGGGAGATAAAAACTCATCACAATATTATCTCCATAAATTGAAGCCACCTCGACCAAGCATTCTATATGTGGAGAGACTTTACACAACAAACGGTCGATCACATCATTATCTCCACTATCCTCTGGATCTGTTATCTCCATAAAGATTTTCGACATGTTCCGCAATAATGGTTTAGCTGAAAGGGAGTGAAAAAATAAAATCTGACAGAGTAGTATTTTTCGGTGCAAATTGAATGAGAAAATCAAATAATGAATATCAAAATTTCTTCGCTGCCATATGGCAACCGTGTCATCGTTAAAGTTAAACAATTCATAAGTCAGAAATGCAAAGAGACACCAGCAGTCGTTTGAAGCTCAAAAACTTCTCGAATTCAGCAGATTTCGATGAAAATTGACCTCAATTGTAGTAAAACTGCAATCGCGGTTAAAACTGGTGTCCAATGACCTTTTTCCACCGGCAAGTCATCCTCCCCCCCCCAAAATCAATGTTCGAGTTGAATTTTTGCACGTTCACAAGACTCACCATCACACTGATATTGGGAGAGGGGTGGACAAACAGTTCTGTCCAGGATTGTGGCAGGACTTTCAGCTAACGACGGTGGCGTGGGTTTTCTACACGGCACTAAGAAAATGTGAAGTGTTCCCTAGTGTGTTACATAAGTTTCATATCAGACTCATATTTGATAACAGGACATTGTCTGCCTAGTGTTATATTATTTATTATTTATTAGCAAAAATGTTTTTCTTATCCTCTTTCTGACCAATCTTGCCCCACATTCGTGGCAATTCAGTGTGAAAAAGCTTGTGAAATAAAATTGATGAGTAAGCACTCTTATTTAAAAACAAAATTTTTTAAGCGAAATAACACTAACCTATATTTTCAGTTGTTAAGTTTGGACCCAGCCATGGAATAAACCATTTCAAAGAATCAACCACGGTTCGATGTAGGTCAACATTTTGCGCGCCATCTTCTGTTACCATAGTTTCACTCCGCACAGATGTACCCATATCCATCAGTAAAACCTCTAAATCTTCATTGTCTACATTCCCAATATCGGTACCCCTAATATGATCATCTAAATCGTTATCCTGAAGGAGAACTGTAAAAGGTGCATCCGCCTTTTCGTCTTTCCGCCCGTATTCTTGATCAAGGGCGGGGAAAGGGCGCTCTCTTTCATACGAGAATGAAGGCAATGAGTGACTGGTAGAGCTCACTTCAATCATCTCTTCACACCCTGAATTTGATAAAATTTCTTGATAGCTCAAGACAGTATGTGTCTTTTGTGCTTCTGTTTTAACTAAAGCACCACGCCCAAAGCCTGGCTTTGGAAATCCGTCCGATTCGAATTCAGCAGAATTAACACTATCACTTTCGCTTTCATGTGAGTCTGTACTCAACAGTTGAAAAGCATTATTTTGTTGATCCGAAAACATGAAATCGAGGTTAAAACTTGACAACGAGATCGAGTCTTTTCCAGCCTCGTATGGAGTGACTTCGTATGACAGAATTGATCCGTTTGGTAATGACGTTCCTTAAAATATAAAAGAAATATAGTAGAGTCTCCATAACTTAAACGGCAAGGGCGGGGAAAGGAAATTGTTCGAGTTAAAGAAGACATCAGAGTCTTTCTCGGAAGATTATAGCTTCGAGCTCTTTGCACTCTCCGGCCACTGCACGCCCTGGGAACCGTAGACTCTTTAGTTAAAGTGTGATTGGGCCCTAAACTAAAAATTGTGATTTGGGAACTACAAATAATAGGTAGATTACTAACTTTCCGGTAGGTTATTTTAAATATTTATGCATTTCTTTGAACTGAAAAGGTTATTCTACATATTGTTATTTATAGAAGTTTAATTTACTTAAGTTACTTAACTTCCACCATTATGAAGAAAACTTTCGATTTGCGTAAGAGATCGCCATACAATATTCGAACGTTTTCTTCTTATTGCGGAAATTACGTAGTTAAATAAGCACAATAAACCTCTATAATATCGTGGTTACTGTTATTTGGCTGTTCAAATAGTGCAAATTTATCGGAATCGACAATCGAGTTAATCGAACCAAACTGAACGCAATCAATCAATTGAGAAATCTTGAGCACAATCAATATAGCCAATTCTTGACTCGTTGCGTTTTTTGATGGTCATGAGCTGGATCCTATCAAAAATTTTAAGCATGATTGTAATTTTGCCGTCCAATCTAGTTCAAAGCCAACCTCGTCCCCGTGTATCCTAGGCTTTATTTACTTTACTGATGGACGCCAGAGAATTATTATATGGCGCTATCAGTAACTTAACAATGGTTAACCAACCTCGTTCCCTGGGTATTATAGGCTTTTTTATGCTTACTGAGAGCGCCAGATGATGATTCTCTGGCGTCCATCAGTAATGTAAATAAAGCCTGGGATACATGGCAACGAGGTTGGCTCGGAAAGAGATTGAACGGAAAATTACAATCGAACTTAAATTTTTTTTAGAGATTATCACCGTTTGATTTAAGATTCGAATGTTTCTTTCAAAAGTCTATTGCGTTCGATTTGGTTCGATTGAGACGCGATATGAGCACGTACCAATGACACTAGTCTGTGCAGATGAAGTAGACATTTTAGTTAGCGTCGGCTGTTCATGAGGGTTGATTTGAAAATTGTGGTCTGAAGATTGGAGGATCTCCAATAACAGTCCCATGATGTATTCCAAAAAATAGTCCTGTCCAAAGGCTTGAAGAATGTTTGATAGGTATGATTGGTGTAACAGATTTGAGATTCCTGGTGATTTTGAGGCGTTGTCAAGTACTCGTTGAAGACCTAAATGTAAATGTAAAATTTGAAATCGAAATTAGATTTTTGATCAGAATTAATCAAATGTTCTTAGTTTTTTGAGGCTAAATCTACGCAAATCATCTCCTACCGGGTGCGCCACAAAAAAGTTTCTCTCTTTGAAACTGATTTTCTCGAAATCTAAGAATTAAGAAACAACCATTCCTATTCCATCGGAAAGAAGAAAGATAAACTTAAATTTTGATGGGTCATTTATGAAATTCGATTCATTAGATCAAAAGTTATGCTCAATCGAATAAAAAATTTACTTTCAGAAAGTGCCCGAAAACGTTAAAAATCGACCTATCAAATCTTTATTTTAAAATTGGCAATCGCAAGAGGCTTTACATGATTAAGACCATTTTTCAGTAACTAAACACATAAATTTTGAAACTGATGGAACGAAAGGGTTTAAAATGTTCATCAAAATCATTTCAATTTACTTTTAACGAAATCTTCCTCCAGATATTTGGTTCTAGACTGGATAAAGTCTATGTAAGGCTGGATGTACCTCGAAACCCATATTTAATGTATTTTTATGAATTTTACCAGATTTTTTGGCTTTTTTCGACGAATTTTCTGCCTTTTATTGAAATTCAATCTTCCTTTATACAACAAAAGGTCATTTAGACAGCTAATTATCATTTTTAATGACTGAAACGAAAATACTGATGCATCATGTAATTATGCTTCTGTTTAATTTGATAGGTCGATTTTTAACGTTTTTGAGCACTTTCAGAAAGTAACTTTTTTATTCAATAGAGCATAACTTTCGATCTAATGAACCGAATTTAATAAATGACCCATCAAAATTTAAGTTTATATTTCTTCTTTCCAATGGAATAGGAATGGTTCTTTTAAAATTTTTAGATTTCGGGAGAATTAGTTTTAAAGAGAGAAACTTTTTTGTGGCGCACCCGGTATTAAAAACCCACCTCACCATCCAAAGGGCTTTGTTGTGTGTAAGAAAAACTCTAATCAATGGGTGTGACGCCGGGTGATGGCTAATTACGCCGATTAGCGCCGGACCGTCGAAAGTTCATAACCACTTACACGTTTTTTTATAAGAAAAAACTATATAAGAACATAAGACTTCGAAGGCCAAAATGTTAAGAACAAGTTAAGAACATTTTAAGGCTTTGCAGACTCTAGAACAGTGAATTTCAAAGGAAAATGAACAAAAATACTCAAACAATAACGAAAATAAAAACATGTTAAGAACATTTTTAGGCTTAAAACTCAAAAAGTTAAGAACATCCCAAAAATTGTGGATGTTCTTTTAAAAAAAGGTGTACCTTTTAAAAAGACGGTTCTTGACATGTTCGGTCCAAGAGCAACACTGAGTGGCGGGAAAATATGAATATACATCAAAAGTTGGTATTTGTTATCGTTGAATAACGGTTCAAGGTACATCAACAAGAGGTGGACTGTCTCGTGGTCCAAGTGTTCTAATAGTGTTCTCAATTGTCTTGCACATTTCTCCATTTCGATATCAAGAGATTGTTGATATGTGTTGCTCGTCGTGGTATCATTATCTAGAAGAGAGTTCCCAAATAGGTATTTTTCTAAGAACCTGTAAAGTTTTGACTGCTTCTATTTACGTTAGTGGATATATTTTTCAGTTAAAATTTTGTAGACTACGGAACAGCAATGAGTAAGCGGATATCCTGATATCCCAGCTGGCACACAACGTTGTTTCAACGTTCACCTAACGTTTCATGGACTTCAGGTTAACGTTAAAACAACGTTGTGTTGTGTGCCAAAAGAGATCTCCCAACCAGTCCTTTTTGCACTTCATCGCGGAACGATTTAGATAGCCAAGGACAACTAATAGAAAAAAATTACTTGTCTTTCAAGCCAAAACCCCATAATGAAGCCCTAATCCCTCCCAGTGGATTGCGCTTTTTTTGTGTGATAGCGTGATTTATGTTTTTAAAAAGCGTAGTCGATAAGACTATATTTTCTGTGTGATGATGTGATGATGTGTGATTAATAAATTTTTGGCGCGATTACGTGATCAAGGATTCCACTGGGGTTGCTCTGAACTCATAACGATCACTTACCTTGTAAATTCACTGAAGGATCTAACAATGAAAACAGTGAGCTCAAGAATTTGAAGATTTTATCAAAAGTCGTTGGAAAGTTGAAACATTGATTCATGGTGTTCATCAAGGCTTGTAGACAAAGTTCATCTCTGTTGGGAAGTTCATCTTTGGTGAAAGTTGTGTTCTCCTTGAAAATTCTTGGATCGATGGCAAAGTCGATTGCTCCTTTCACCCAACTATGAAAATGATTATGAGATTTTGATATGTACAATTTCCAAGCTAGGTATTTGAATGGGGCATATTGTGATGGAGCTAATTTTGGTGATGAGAAGTGGTCAAAGCAAAATTTTTCTATGCCGGACGAAGCTTGAAATTTACTCCAAAAAAAGCAATAATTCTCCACATTTTAAAAAATCTGTTTGAGGTGGAGGAACTTTGGACACTGGAGAAATATTAAGAGCAAGTTAAGAACTTTTTAACGCTTTGCGGACTCTAAAACTAAGAACATATGTTAAGAGCATTTTTAAGGCTTAAAGTTCAAGAAGGCCAAATATTTTGGATGTTCTTATCAAAAAAATGAGTATAGAATGTAAAAAAACCATACGTTGGTGCCGAATCACTGATCTTCAATATTTTCAAATCTTGCACGAAACGTTCTTCCAGAGGGGCAACACACGTTCTGGTACGAAAAGCTTTGAAACACACAATCTCAATGACCAAACAAAGATACAACTTCATCATGTCAGTCAAATGGCTGTATTCAACCTGGAATATACAAATACGAGGAGGGATTGAAGAAATATTGTAACATCAGTATCCAGGGGTCAAGAAGTTGAAACGCCCAGAGTTAATCAATACCGAGGTTATGTATGTGTGTTTTTCAGCGACGGAGACGGTAATGTTCTAATTTGGCTAGATCCTAACCAGCCGAGGACGACGGTAAATCGGCACTTTGACCGTCCTCGATTTTGCGGGTCAGAACTACGGGTTATTCCAAATCGCTTCAATCACTTTACCGTCCTCAAAAGTGCAAATACATAAACTCGCTAATGATAAAATATCGTCAATCTTGCGTAAAATTACTTTCTGGAAGAGCTCATTAAGTTTATATTTGAAAGTTGATACAACAATTATATTGAGCTTTCGTTGATAGAGGGTCCAATCGGGTCCTGTAAAATGAGGAGTGTATTAAAAAATTTGTAACAAACCTCCATTTCAATTTTGGTATCACTGAACGTTCCAATACCATATCTTCCAATGCCATGTGCATTCGGTGGATTATTCATCATTTCGTATCTCAATAGACGTTCTGTTTGTTCCATAATGTCACTGAACACTAAAGTCTCGTTATTCTTCACCTAAAAAGATATCAATAAATATAAAAACTTCAACGAGGATCTCTTTCTATATGAGCTAGATTATTGTGTCTCTAGAAATAACATTGAAAATTATGATGAATTTGAAAATATTTTCAACAATATTTTGAATAGGCATGTACCTTTGAAGACCAAATATCTTCGCGCTAATAATAAACCTCATGTTACCAAAGATCTCAGGAAAGCAATCATGAAGCGCTCTCATCTCAAAGAATTAGCAAATAAATCTAAAAATTCTGAGGATGAGGCAAGTTATAAACGCCAGAGAAATTTGGTCGTCAAACTTAACAAGAAAGCAAAGAAAACTTTCTTCAGCAATAACACCGGCAAGTCTAAACACTTCTGGGATGCTATTAAAACAAAATTTTCAGATAAAAATTGCAAAGCTGAAGGAGGGATTCAATTGCTTGAAAACAACGCTTTACATACATCAAATGAAAGCGTTGCCGATATTTTCAACTCTTATTTCAATAGGGTTACTGAGACACTCGAAATCCCAACTTGGGATAGTCAAAACTCAAATCAGAGTTCCGGTAAAAATTTTATAAAACCATTTGAAAAACATCCAAGTATCAAAGAAATAATTTCTCAAAGGAACACTGACGAAGTTTTTGATTTTTCCAGAGTTGAAGAGACTGACGTTCTCAAAGTTATTTCAAGCCTAAATAAATCTAAATCTGTAAGTGGGACTATACCAACTCGTGTGCTTAAAATTGCAGCAAACGTCTGTGCTCCATTCTTAACTTCATGTTTTAATAAGTGCCTGGAATCTGGGACATTTCCAGACAGGCTTAAGCTTGCTGATATCACTCCTGTTCTCAAAAAAGGCTCACTTACTGATAAGGTCAATTATAGACCAATAAGCTTACTCCCAGTTGTTTCTAAAATCTTTGAGCGTTTAATAGTAAATCAATTAAACGCCCATCTCGAACCACATTTTTCAAAACTCTTGTGTGGTTTTCGAAAAGGTCATAGCACTCAACATGCCATTTTGAACATGTTGAGGAATTGGCAGAGTGCTATAGCAAATGACCAAAAAGTGGGAGCAATCTTAATTGACTTATCTAAAGCCTTTGACTGTTTACCTCACAACTTACTTTTGGCAAAACTCTCGGCATACGGGCTCAGTGAGAGTGCCGTCCAATTAATGCACAGCTATTTAAGCAATAGGAAGCACAGAGTTCGTATAGGTTCTCATTTAAGTTCATGGCTCGATATTTTATTAGGAGTACCCCAAGGGTCTATCCTTGGGCCATTACTTTTTAATATATTCATAAACGATCTATTTTATATCATAGATGAAATTTTAAATTTTGCAGATGATAATACTTTATCTTCTTCTGGATCAAACTTAGATGAAGTTAACGCAAACCTTTTACACCAACTAAGCATTGTCTTGATTGGTTTAGCAAACTCAATGGTTGCAAATCCCTCCAAGTTTCAACTATTTTACCCGGTACTTTAACGCCGAGGTTTCTCTTCCTGTTGGTAAAAACAACATTAAGAACGTCGATGTCGTGAAACTTCGGGTATAAAAATCGATGCAAAATTATCTTTTATTCCTCACGTCACCGAATTATGTAAAAAATCTAACCAAAAACTAAGGGCATTGAGAAGGGTGAGACATTTTTTATCAGAAGATCAAGCAAAACTTCTTATAAACTCCTATATTCTCTCACCATTTAACTATTGCCCATTAGTCTGGATGTTTTGCGGTAAAGGGGGTAGCAGCCTTATTGAGAAATGCCACCACAGAGCACTATGTGCTTTGAAAAACAAAACCATCTCGGAATATGACGACTTATTAACTGACTGTAATGCGGTGAGTATTCATACACGAAACCTAAAACTTCTCCTAATGGAAGTATTTAAATCTACACATGGCCTTGGACCACGTATCATGCATGGCATATTCACGGCATTGCAGTCACGTTATAAGCTTCGTTCTGGTCATACTCTTTCTCTTCCTCTATATAAAAAATACAATGGTGCATTTGGTGTTAACACATTTGACTTTAGAGCAGTTTCAACCTGGAACAAACTACCATCCTCTATTAAGTCGCTTGAAAATTTAGATTCCTTTAAAAATGCTCTAAAAAATGTCTTACCTATCTGCACTTGTAAAAATTGTACATAGTTTTTTTTTCTTCTCAGATCTTTTTTTTTTTTTTCAATATATATATTTTTAATGTTTTTATGACAGTTGGATTTGATTAGAAACTTACTTGTAATTTTCTAGATACCACCCAACTTAAAATAAAGAATAAATAAAAAAAAAAAAAAAAAAAAAAAAAAAAATCATATGAAAAACTGTTACCAGTTGTTTCAACAATTTTGCAAGAACAATGCGGAGCCTGCAATGACCCTGAATTTTAAACAAACTAAGATTAAAATCAGTGAAAAATCTCCAATACCTCGATTTTGCCTTATAAATCTAAAGAACAGGATAACAGCAAATCTTAGCTTCAGAGTCCAAAAGAATTAAGAACAAGCCAAGCCTCATAAAAATTTACTGGTTCATATAGAAAGAGAAGTGTAGTCGAGGGGTGAGTCTCCGGTCTCCACTTGCGCGCGCTACAATCGCACTTTTTCGAGCAAAGCTTCCAACGCTATTGGTCAAAAGAAAAATGAAGCAATTCCATTGGCGCGATCTGACGTAACGGTTGAAAAAAGTTGAAATGTATTCAACTTATTTTTCGAGAGTGAGCTACATTTTTATGACGTAATCTTTTTTCCAAGCAAAAAGGATAGAAGCTATACGGTGTGATCAAAGCACGCGCAAAGTGGAGACCGGCCTCAAGAATGAATAAGAACAGGGTTGACAGAGTTACTATCTACTAACTTTTTGGACCACTTTAAAGTACGGTACCCAGCCAACCATAAAGATACAGCACTTTACATAACGTTGGATAGGCTGCACGCATATCCTTTAATATGTTTTAATATAAGGGCTACTAATTGTGAATAAAATTTCCATCCGAGTTTAAATTTTCTTAAAAAGATTTAGAAATACAATGATTGTTTTAACCTCTAGCTATTCAAATCTTTAATATTCAAATTTGAAGAAATTTTTAAAGATTTCCCAAATAAAACTTACTCATCAAGCTAATCTAGTTTCTAAAACTCAAAAACACAAAGACGTTTGTAACTCTCGGACGGGAATTGGCATAAAACATATCAGAGGAGGTACACGTGTAGCCTAAACGTTAGATAAAAGTGGATACATTGTGGAAACATTGTCGTGTGATCGCTGAGTCTACAAACCTGATGGATTTTAGCAGGATCTATGGAATCATCATCCAGAAGAACTGAAGCAACACTTGAAGGCACATCCACAAAACTTTTAGTTTGTTTACGTTGCTGTTGTTGAACCACCGAAGCTATTGGAGAATCTGCCGGTAACTTTGATCCATCTTCATTGTCTTTACCACCACCGCCACCGCCTGCGACGCCAATGGATGATAAAGAAGAATCGTCCTTACTCTTACCGAGGTCTACATATTCCCATGACATTGAAAATTCTCTGGCAGGACGAACTAAAACATAATCAAGGCGACAACACGTAAATATTATGTAGAGTTGGCACGTGTCCTTGCAAAAATTCTTAGTTCTCTTATGACATTGAAAATTCTCTAGCAGGACAAAGAAAGTCATAAAAATACCTTCGGGACCATCAACGACATCGACAGGTGTGATCAGATCTTCAGTAAACGATTTCCTCTTAGGATGATGTTTATTAAACAATTGCACTATCCCGTAATTCTTCAGATCTTTGTGTTCGTCCACAAGAGCCAGATGAACGTTCTTCGCATGTTTTGCAGCTCGACCTTCTAGCTTGTAACCAAAGACAAGGTCGATCCAATGATGTAAGCTACTCGAAACTTTAGGACTTTCTAACATGGTGTAGTGATACTTGACAAATTCCTCAGGAGAATTGATCCATTCTGGAAGGCCTTAAAAGATGAATTGAAAAACATTAATATGAGACATAATACTGTATTAATTTTGTTACACATATTCACCATCGAAAATATCAAATACTATTATAAAATTCACAATAAGAAATTCAAAAGCTCGATGGTGTTTTAAAAGTTAGAAATTCAGCGAATGGATTTATGTCCTGTCAAAAAATTCAGCATTTTTAGTACGTCCGAAATATTATTGTTTAGATCCAGCAAGCGTTTTCCCAGCAAACAACCGGAATAGATCCGCAATACATAGCTAGAACAGACATGTCGACATAAGTTGTCTTAAAAGATCATACTTTTTATAGGCTTAACTCCTCAAAAAGTCTTTAAATATTATTTTTCGAGCCAAAAAGAAACCCACAAATTATCGTATTTTAAATCTGAAGGAGTAGCCACTTTCTATAAACCTGTTGCTAAAGCATTATCTCGTAAATAATACAAAGAAATAAAAAACAAATAAATTTTTTGTTTTCAAGTAGCGCCTTTTCCAGCAAGGCCACGAGTTCACTTTTCGATCATTCTGATATCATATCACTTTTGATAATAAAAGAAGACGATAAAAAGAACTATCAACTCTTACCTAAATCAGCCAAATCATCGTGAATAGATTTGAAAATGCTTGGATCATAGAAGAATTCTGGGATGCATTCATCCGGTGTCCACTGATACATCCTCCGGACATTAGCCGGATATTCGTCCGGAACCCATCTAGAGCGGACATGTCGACATAAGATATCTTTGGAAGTTTTGCGTGCATGATACATGAAATAGGTGATATCTGATAAGACATCAGAAACATGGTGTTGTATTGGATTCAACATCATTCCAAATCCATAAGCAGAGTTGCCAACGCCGGTGGAGAAAGTAGCATCCAGTTGACTGTCACCCTTATTGAGGCGAAATTTCGTTTTCTTTAGGTCTCTATAACCACCATGATTGCAAGAGAAATCAGTGACCCATGGGAACACAGGATGACTCAACGCTTGACCAAATTTCTTGCCAGCTAATTTATTTAAAATCATTAAGTAATCAAAATTACTGATTCTGCAGTTCACCCATTCGCTTGTGTAGACACTCAACTTTTCAGTTAATATGATATTTTTATCATCAAGATTGGTGTTCAAACCATCGTAAATCTTAATCAGAGGTTGTGAATCTGGTTCTTGGTCCAGAATCTGAGTAGCTGAAACTCCATCAAACACTGATATTCCAACCCACAACGTACCATGGTATAACGTCAAGTTTTCTGGTGCTAAGAGCGTGTTTATATAGACTTGCTGTCTTTGTAAGCACATCAATGTATTGAGAATCTGGTATAAAAGAAAGTTTAAATTGATATGACTTTTACCAATGATTGCTGGTGAATAATACAAAGCATCTTTCAGGTCGTACGGTGAATATTCCTCAAATACAAACACAAACTCTTTGGATTCAATGATGGCTTCTATTGGAGCAAAGAAGCTGTTTGTTGTGGTTGATTGGTAGGTTCTTGAGAATTCTCTTTCTGTTGTGCTTTTTGAAGTGTTGGTCAAGTCAATGACTTCAATATGAAAAGTGTTTTGAAGAAATTCTTTCACTTCAGTCTAAAATCAAGAAAATAGAAAACTTACTCCATACTCAACCCTGTTTTATAGACCCACTGGGACCCCAGCCCCACTAGAAAATATGGCAAAAATTTCGTCCCCGGTGCGAAAATACCCTGGAATTTCAGCCCAACTGGGAAAATGACTTTCATCTCCATTCGAAATTCAATGTTTAAAAATTGGAGAAAAAAATTTAACCTTCGAACAATAGAATTTCTATCCACGTCAGGATTTCAATAGGAATTTTTATCCCCACTGTGAGGAAACTTATGAAACACTACCGAGAGTTGGTTTATAAAGGGTCAGGCAATGGAGCCTAGCCTTGAGATATTCAGGAGATGATGACTATAGCTGCAAAAACATTGATTAAAAGGACATGCTCGATTTTTAATTGATTGTCACCAACTTTTACTGACTATTAACAGTTAATTGTGGACTGTAGTATATGTCACCTAAAATTCTTTGGCAAATGTAAAAATAAACTGCATCAATGATGCTTCGTGAAATTTCAAAATGATAAGTAAAATAGCAAAGAAAATTCTTACCCATCCTATTATTTTGTGTTTCTTTTCTTTTCTCTTATCCATTGTTGTTGTGTATTTTGAAAGATATTTACAAAGCTGTTCTTGCATGTGAAGATATTGCATACCGAAAACATCATAGATGGATGGGTTTTGTTCATTTGTCACCTTACCATGAAGCTCAGTGCTGAATAAATAAACAAAACATTTATGAGAGTTTACTTCAAGGAATGCTGCTGTCGTATTGTTCTTGGCCTAAGTCATATTGCCTTATCATCTAATGGATTTGACTTTTTCAATAATAGCACTAAAACACGCTGTTTAACTTTGAGTAAAATGCTATTCTGATGGAGATTGATTTTATAGCAGGATTTTGGGCGATGAATTCGAATTTCCTAACTTAAATTACGGTTTTGGCTTCATTGTTCATAGTACCCTGAAAAAAGACTCAAAGCAAAATATTTAAAGTACAATATCAAACTCGATGATAAAGCTTGACAAGTATAAGAGCAATTGAAAAATTTTCTTAGACAACTTGTATTTTTTTACTTGCCAAAAATGAAAACTTGTGCATGAAACTTTCACGTTGAAAGTGCATGAAAAAGGACAATACATACTTCTTGATGCAAAACGAGACATCCTTCTTCAGCACGTTCACGTTAACTTTACAAAGGTTGGATTCCTTTTCAAACTTATGGCCATACTGAAAGATATCCACAATGGATCCCCTCTGAGACAACTGGGATAATTCAAGGCAAAGCTTAGAGATTTTTTCTTCTTTGATGTGATTCAGCCATAGGCTGCTTATCTAAAATTAAAATGGAAAATAAGTTGAATCAGAGGCAACCAGAAACTCATTTTTCGTTAGCTGTCCACTATAAGGTAGTGGTTTCTCCCCTAACCCTTGATTTTCCTAACCCTCTTTGCCTTAAAAAAATCTATAAAATGTAGAGACATAAGTGCCTTTTTTAAACAGCAAGTATGACCAATCCATTCACTGGTTAGAATGGAATACAGAAAGGTCATGGTGCAGCTTTCTTACTTAAAAATAGAGAAATTTGAATTCTGAAGGCTTCCAAAATTAACCCACATATTATGAAAGTAACCAAATTGGCAGTAAAACCTTTGTTACCATAACATTTTCCTTTTAATATTTCAAAACAGATAAGAAATAAGAAGGATTATCATTTCCTTTCTACTACCTAAAATCTCTTTTTTATAACCACTGAAACATACCACTGTTTGAAAGCGATGGTGTTTTTTGCATTCACTCTTTTGAGCATCATGTATTGGTAATTTCAAAACACTTGAGACAGCTTCTTTTGCATCCTCTCTGGATATTTCTTGTCCCATGACAAATGTTTTTAACTAAATTAAAATTTTTACTAAACTCTAAAATGAAAGAAGATGATTAAATGCATTAAATTCAAAGTCAAAATAAGGTCTAGAGAGGAATCTTCAACCTCCAACGCAAACAAAAAAAGTGAAATCTTAAAAATGATTTTCCCCAAAACACTATTCTGCAAGCTATTAGAAAAGATTTAGAAATTATGTCTGTTACATTTTGAAATATTGGATGATTCTGTAAGACAATACAGTGTGGAATCAATAGTGAAAGAATAGGATATAGAACTTTTTTTCAAGGAATATTTAAGAGAAACTTTTTGTTGCCTACATAGCTGTTAAATAACTTTTCCCCTGTTAAATATCGTTTACCCAAAACTAAAAGCTGTAATCCCGCATAGTAGGGCTCAAGATTACCGGGTGCTCCACAAAAAAGTTTCTCTCTTTAAAACTAATTTAATCTCGAAATCTAAAAATTTTTAAAAAACTGTTCCAATTTCATTGAAAGAAGAAAGATAAACTTAGGATTTGATGGTATCATGTAATTATGCTTCTGTTTAATTTGATAGGTCGATTTTTAACGTTTTCGAGCACTTTCTGAAAGTAACATTTTTATTCAATTGAGGATAACTTTTGATCAAATTTAATAAATAACCCATCAAAATTTAAGTCTATCTTTCTTCTTTCCAATAAAATAGGAATGGTTCTTTTGAAATTTTTAGATTTCTAGAAAGTTAGTTTTAAAGAGAGAAACATTTTTGTGGCGCACCCGGTAGAATCCCCAATACAAGCACTTTGGCTGACCGAAAAAAAATTATCATCATCAATTTTGGCAATTTTCTGAAGTTACTTTTTTTTTTTTTTATGCTTCATTTTAAAAATAACAAAGATGAAAAATTACCATCTATCCCACAAGTAAAATGAAATGAAAAGCATTATAATAAGTTCATAGTTTTTAAATACTATTTTTTGAAAGACAAAGGACAATAAAGTAAATTTAAGATGATTTGGCTGGTAGATACTGTAACTTGGTCTAATGTCGACACCCCTACTTTAATTCCGACACGCTTTTTATCAGCTGAAATTTATAGAAAGGTTGAAACTGTTTTTCTTTGCCTAGTGGTCAGAGAGGAATAATCTTTTTTCAGTCAGTGATTCAAGCTTTCATATTATTCCTTTCTTTAAAGAAGGGTGTCGGAATTAGACGAGGGATGTCGATATTAGACCAACTTACGGTAGTTGGTGGGCGGGCGTTTTGCAAGTTCCGAGAGAGGAAATTAGACTGTAAAAGACGATGGCGTTTTTGGTTTTAGTATGTATAATATTAATCTATCATTTCTTTATTTTCATTTAACTTTTCACAAAAGCAAGATTGATCTTTTGTATTTTTTAATTAAGAAAATATATATAATGTAATATATTATACATGATTGTCTATGCCAAAAGATACTTCTTTATTTTAAGAATAATCTGTGTTACTTTGACTCTTAGCACAGGATTTTTTTAGTTGTTTAAAAAAAACAGGTGAACCCAACTGACCAAAAGACTACTAATGTGGAAATGAATGCTCAAGACAAATCGCCGGCCTAGATCAACAAAGCCTTAAGTCCATTTTTGACAATTTTGAGTTATGACCATAGTGGTCATTTATGGGGTGGTTTCTTTCAAAAAAATGGCTTAAGTCCACCAAAAACCAACCCAAAGTGCCCTTTTTTGCAGGTTAAAAAAAATAAGGATTTTGTGTATGACTATTTTTTAATGAGCTAAAAAGCCTTAAGTCCTATGGAGCTAGATCAAAAAGGCCTTATGTCCATAGGAACAGAAAATATGGACTTAAGGCTTTTTAGAAGTTAAAGTGATTATGATAAAAAAAGGCTTATGTCCATATAAACAGAAAATATGGACTTAAGGCTTTTCATGAGATAAAAAAATTATACCTTATGTCCAAAATGATGAGCTATTATGGACTTAAGGTATTTATAATTCATAAATTCATAGGCTTCTTAAGTAACTTTTCTAAAAAATAACAAGGTTAAGTATGAAAGGTCTTTGTAACTAAATTTAGTAATTTGGTCAAGAGATTATTTTGCCTCCTGGGATTCATTGCACTCCAATATAAATTTTGTCACCAAGAAGAGAAGAAGAGGTAGAACATTAATTGCAGATTGGGAGTAAATTTTGAAAAATGAAGTCCTTCCAGTGCCCGCAGTGACTTTGAAAAGAAAAAGAAGGCATTGCATTGTTGTTGTCTTTTATTTTTTGTCTTGCGTTTTTTCTTTTTGTTATGACTTTGTTGTTTTTTAAAGTGATTCATTTTAGAGTAGAAAAAGAATGTCTAGAATTAAAGTAAATTCCCGAGTATCAACAGAGGCTTGGCGATTTGATCAACAAAGTGTTAACAGGTTAGAAGACAGGTGGTCATATTACCACTTCAGTAATTTTTGGAGAGATGCTAGAGTATTCGGAACAATTACAGGCAAATCAGGGCATCGTTGGTTAGCTCGATGGGATATTGATCAACAAATTGCATCTTGGGAGACTGACTATCTTTTCAAAGAAGCAGATAACACACCCATACAAGGTAAAACTTATTATACTGACACATTGAAATTAAACCTAAATTTTACTAGTCTTTTGTAATCTTCTCAAACCCGGGAGGGGGGTACTAGGGTTAAGGGATGCTGGGTATGTGCGTGCCGGACCTCCGAACCCTGACCCTTAGAGAGACTAAATTGCTAAAAAGGCAACCCTTAGAAAGACTTTTTTCTAAAATTCTCTTCGATTTCAAAAAAATTTCCTCAATTTTCGAAAAATCTCTCTAATTTTTGAAAAAACTTTCTTACTTTTTCGACTTTTCACTATATTTTGACCGGAGTTTGTGAAAAAACCGACCCTTAGAGAGACTATTTCTGAGTTTTGTTGTTTTGGTAACCCTTAGAGAGACTTTTGGAGA
>NW_027103238.1:0-3244 GCF_902728285.1 Clytia hemisphaerica | reverse complement strand
GAATCATACATGATCAATCTAAGTATCAATCAGATTCGTGCTCCCTGGTCAGTAAAATGTGGTTCTATGTATTCATTTTCGGTATTTCTATTCTGGTCTGTAAAATAATTAGGTACCCCACAACCTAGCCCAATTGGCTACCCCAATTGGCTACCCTGCTTTTTAGACCAACCCATCGAATATTTACCCAGAATTTTGACGTTCGATTGAGATTCGATTGCGTTCGACAATCAAATTTCAATCGGTCGATTGCGTTCGATTTGGTTTGACTGGTTCGATCATCGATTCCGTTCGATTGAGATTGTCTGGTTAAGTTAGGGCGGTCGGAAGTCGCGTATTTTCCCGTGTGACAAAAGACGCGGCAACAAAAAAAGGATAAAAATAAAATTCAGAATTAAATATCTAAATGATAAAGAAAGATATCTGCATGATTTTTTGTTCCAAAATGAAAAGAATTTATTCACCTTTACAGTGCACGTTCGTTCTGTGGGGTCGTGCATTGTCTTCCAGCAAATGTAAATCAAAGAATTAAATCCAAAATTTTTCGAAGAATCCGTCAAATTTTTATGTTGCGAAAGGTAACAGCAGAGAGCTTAGACCTTCCTCTTTCATGCTGTGCAATTATCTTTTGTGTATCTATATCTGCTCCATAGACCTTTTTTTTATAAGGCAGCCATGTTGAATAATTATGTACTCCAGCATAAAAACAGTGTAGCTGGAACCTCGATATTCCAGGATTAGAAAAAGCTATACCTGTTATCTTTTTTCTTTAAAGAATCAACAAGCCATCAACATTGATAAATTACACACATTTCCTCAAAAACTTTTAAAATTATCTGCCATTATGACTTTCTTGAAGCCGTTCCGAAAATTAACCAATCGGGTTAGGTATCGGAATTCCTGTGGGAGTTCTTTTCCGAGATTTTTGTAAATTAGCTAAGTCGGCAAAAAAACTTTTTCTGGGGGTTTGAGGAATAAACAGAAACTGTTATCATTTGTTTTTTATTCAACCATATATTCAAATTTGCGCTCAAAAATACTTAGATAAATAAGTTAATAATATTCAATATACTATTTGTATCTCTCAGAAAATAAACACTTACAGAACGACATAGTTTCTCATTTGAAGTACCCCCGTGTTTGGACCATTCTACCGTGGACGGAAATAGGGCGGAAACTAAGTAGCACCCTCAATGCAAGATTGCCGCCTCATCTTTATTCGCCCGCGCGAAAACGCGAGCTAATCATTTTTTTCTCTCGCGCTCAATGGGAAAAGGAAAGTGATCGATATTCTTTGAAGGAAAAACGTCAGAAACAAACCCAAAGACCAAAAGATGTATTTTTTTGTTGAGAATCGATCATGTGAAGATGAAAAAATTTCTGCTATGCGTTTTTTCGGAACGCTGAAAAACTCTAATTTCGATCTTCCTTAAGGTAAAGAGGTTGCGAGATTTGGGTTAGCGAGGCAAAAATCGCTAAAAAACTGGTAAAATCGTAATCCTCAAAAATCGAAGGTCCAGCCTCACTGAAAAACAATGATACAGCCATGCATAATTACTGTATCATGAATATTTTAAAAATTATGCATGGCTGTATCATTGTTTTTATGCTGGAGTACATAATTATTCAACATGGCTGCCTCTTTAAAAAAAGGTCTATTGTAAGGGAAGTTTAATGGTATAGTGACCCCCATCTTTATGGCTCGCACTACGGAAAAACTCTCTCGCCCCAAACTTCCTGCGCAGATTTTTTTGTAAAACACTTTCGATTTCAGTGCCGTGGACATGTTACAAGATGGTAGGATGTTTTTGAACAGGAATCTTCAAAAAAATGGAACTTCAAAATGGAATATCTGAAAAACTACTAAAGGTTAAAAGATAAGTGACCCCTCATTTCTTTTCTGAGGATAAGGGCTTTTCATTAAACTTGGTTTGACATTTTGAAAATGATTTTGAAATTTCGACTGACCCCCGGGGGCCCCCGCCCTACACCACTTACCCCGGATTGTTTTTAGTAGGCACTTCGGCCACGTAAATAAAAACATGTGTATATGTTGAAGCCGACTGTGGACTGACCGAAATTGCAATTACATAAATTATTGTGGAAGTGAACGCTTTAGACGAATGTTTGGGAAATCAAAAAGACAACTTTTGTGAGAATGAATGTTGAGTTTTGTTTATATGGCTGTTTGTGACGCACTGTTCATCTGAAGTGATATTTACATTTCAAAAAGAATCTAAATTACTGTACTTGTAAAAGAAGAATAATTCTTACCAGTCGTAGCTATAGTTTGCAGTTAATACACAGGATAACCGACCTAATCCTAATGAGTTGAATCTGCAGTTTTCGTAGTCCTTCGAGTCTTTCAAACTTTTGCAGATTTGTAAATAATCACTTTCAGTTTCGTTTTCCCTGGTATTTCACGGACACACTTACTCAAAGTTACGAGATTCATATATTAATGTTTGTGTTCACTGGATGCGACCACGGAATACTTGGAAAAATCTTCCGCCCTCTTTATTTTGATTCTCGACAACGCCCATTGAAATATTTCGGGCGTATTTCTGCTAATCTCAAGCCGCCATGTTTTGATTACATCGTGCACGGCACACTGGCCGGCCGGTTAGTTGGACGTTAGACAAATATCAGGCGGTCATCGGTCATCATCATAGCCTCCGTTTTTATTGATGCCGTCGTTTCTGGAACCTCTGTTTCTCGATGTCGCCGTTTTTCGGTCCGTCTGTTTTACGATGTCGTCGTATTTTTGTCTTGGATTTTTTAAAAGTCAGCAATTTTGAGAAAAATCCTGAAATTTAGTCCTCAAAATATTTTCAAAGACCAAAGTGGTAGCAATTTTGTTTGTTTACTATTTATCTGGCAGAAGAATGAAGAAGCTGTGTGGATCCCATAGCAAATTTCGCTCTAAATGAGTTTATGAAAACTGTGTGTAACTCAAAATGGTAGCTGAGCTGTTATTCTCAAATTTTGCCAGTGGGTTGATTCGAGCATGAAAGAGGGATTTCGTGTAGTTTTAAGACAACAAAATTTATTGTCTTTCGAAAAAGCTAGTGCTAAAACGTTACAATATACTAGAACAGTGCTCACATCACTGGATAACGACCGCCTTAAATTTGGTTTAGACAATGATCCACTTCGACACTCTCGTTTGCGTGATTTAACTTGAAAATATGGATATTTTTTATAAGCATTGCACTTATAAGCATATCTAGGCTCAGATATGGGA
>NW_027103237.1:0-3615 GCF_902728285.1 Clytia hemisphaerica | reverse complement strand
TACGTACCACTTATAAGTTATCAACGTATGTCAATGTTTCTGATAACGTGGAACCGATTTTGTGCAATTACGGAAAATGCTTTCCTCTTCAGAATTTAAACGAAAATAGGACTTCAATTGGCAAACGATTTCGTGTTTTGTAGAATTCATTTGATAAATTTATCTTGATATTTGAAAATTTTTTTGGCGGAAATCCAAAAAAGAAAAAGGCCACTGAAGATGTTTTGATTTATTTTTCCTTTTTTACTCTCAGTACACGCTTTCTTTTCTCAAGCATTTTTTTGATTATTTGAGCTTGACGTAATTTCCTATTATTGTATATTGTTAACCGGTTACTTTTTCGAAGCGAGCTACATGGCTTTTTGCGCAATGCAATTGGTTCTTTTCGCATGACGACGGGCCTCCATTGTCCAGAGTTGCCCGTCGTTAGGAAAATTCATTGTGACGTCACTTTTTCAAAGGAAAATGAACAATGCGTTGACATCATTTCTCTCATTTCTTATTTCTGACGTCAGAAATTATAGCAATTTTTTATCTCTTTTCGCTTGTTTTTTTCTGCTTCATTTCGCTATTTTTCCTGGATAAAGCGCTAAAAATCAATCAAAGTTGAAGGAAACGGTTAACAAATACAATAATGAGCGGTTTTTTTCGGGCTGTACTGAAAATATTGCCCTCGGTCAACGCAACAACCTCGCAAGCTCGGTCGTTACTTGACCTCGGGCAATATTTCTCAGTACAGCCCTCACTAACCGGTCATTATTGTATTAACAATAGATCTATTGTTTTCAAACCAAAATCGTAATATGGCTATGCTTATAAGCGTTACGCTTATAAATAAAAAATGTCTAATGCACAATGGTCTGGTCCAGAATGCATACAGCAAGCATTTCCTCAAACTAAGGAATGGCTTTTCCCTCCGTCTAGCACGTTAAACTTGCATAAATAGAATTCGAGAGGATTTCCCGAGGTATTTTTTTAACATCGCATTATTTATATAGAATATCGGTATCTCCGTCACCGCCGCTGGCGCTATCGCTGATATCCTGGCGAAACTTTTCAAACACCGCACTCCTTATAAATAGAATTGAAATCACCATTACCGCCACCACCGTCGGCAAAAAAGATCAAATCGTTAAAATTTCAATAACAATTTGAAGATCGATTTTTCTTTATAACAATTTTGAAGGAATTTTTGTTTGTATGGTTACATACATGGACTTAAATAATGTTGCTTTTTGCTAAAAACTTATTTTTATGATGGAAAAGCCTTGCCTAGTCCCTAGGCAACTCGACGCCCTATTATTCGAAATTGTTAATAGTAGGGCTCCTGTTATTTATGAAAATTCTCCCATCGCCAGTAGAGCCGGGAATGACTTGAAAAAGCGGGTTTTTGAAAAACAATTTTTTTACGTTACCTCCCTGTATAAAAGTGGTATTAATTCTAATAAAAAAAAAAACGTGTATAGCATACTAACTATATCTTTGATTTCAATTTTTTGGCTTAGCTCAGTAAAAGTAAGCAAAAATCTAACTTTTTGCAATAATCTAAATTCTTTGATATCTGTTGATTGGAACCACTTCAGACGATAAGATTTGCCACACTGGAAGATATCCAGGTACAGAAAATTTAATAATAAGAGTTTTGAATTTTTTTTGCTGACGCCAGCAGGAATAAGCAAAAATCGAATTTTTACATTAAAATGCTGACATCATGATTTTTTTCAAAAAATTGTTTTTCAAACTCTTGTTCACCACAATACCTTTCAGTGTGCAAAATTTTAGCTTTTCAATCAAAGTATTTCAAGAGTTATTGCAAAAAAAATGGATTTATGACGTCATCTGCCATTTATGACGTCATCGAATCTAAAATCCGCAATATTTGTCGACTGAAACCACTTTAGCCAATGAAATTTGGCACACTGAAAGATATTCAGGTAAAGAACATTTTTAAATCAAAAATTTCCATTTTTTCTGTTGACGTCAGCAGGAATAAGAAAAAATCGAATTTTTCCAATAAAATGCTGACGTCATCGATTTTTTCAAAAAATGTTTTTTCAAACTCTAGTTTACCACAATACCTTTCAGTGTGCAAAATTTTAGCTTTGCAATCAAAGTATATCAAGAGTTATTGCAAAAAACAATTTTATGACGTCATCAGTTGGCCTAAAATTGAAATTTCTTAATTTTTGGGCCAAAAATTTGAAAAATTGTAAATTTTTACATTCAGTATCACGAGACACCATTTTTAGGACCGAAATGAATCAAAATGGACATTCAATATCGAAATCCTGAATTTCAATTGCGATTTTAGTTACTTTTACCCCCGGATTTTCTCGTTTTCTTACCTCCCTGTATAAAGTGGTATTAATTCTGCGAAAAAAAAAATTCATCAAATTTTTTTTTCAACCTGTAGTATATGATCAAAGATCACCGAAAGAAAAAAATCGAAAAAGTGTTTACCTAAACTTGGGTTAGAGCCAAAACTTGCTCAACCTTAAGTTTTTTTGACTAAAAAAATGCCTGTTTTTTGCCCACTTTTTGGAAAGCTCCTTGTAGTAAAAATCCGCTAATTTTTGCTCCAATTAGCTTCACAAAAAATCCAATAACTTTTTTTCTATAAATGTTACAGGGGTCAGTGACCCCTCGTTGAAACGAGAAAAGATAGAGCTTTCCAATGAACCAAGTTTGACAGGGGTAGTTAAAAGTTCGAAAATCGGCCTAAAGTGCCTACTAAAACACTAAAACCGACCCGCAGTTTAAAACACACAAGCAAACAATAGAATGTTTCGAGACATTTATTTTTCCGGAACCAAACCAACCAATGAAATCTATTTTTTTTTTGGACCCACGGGATTTCTTTTTTGGACCCACGGGTTTTTTTTTTTTGGACCCACGGGTTTTTTTTTCGGACCCACGGGTTTTTTTCTTGGACCCACGGATTTTTCTTTCGAACCCACGGGTTTTTTTTTCGGACCCACGGGTTTTCTTTTGGACCCACGGGTTTTTTTTTGGACCCACGGTTTTTTTTTTTGGACCCACGGGTTTTTTTTTTGGACCCACGGGTTGGACCCACGGGGGCACGAACCCACGAGGGCACGGGACCCACGAGGGCACGGGACCCACGTAAATAATCACATTCGGCGATCTCTCGGTAATAAGTCAACCAGTCAGTTAGAAAACATAGAAAATACCACACATAGAACCAGGAAGTCAGAAAAACTACGAACAAGAGACTGGAAAGTACGAAATATGTCTTTCGTCTTTATGAAGAAGCCACGACAATGACAAAATGAACTGTCACCGTCAGTGCGCCCTTTTTAACTTTTTATTTTTATTCAAAATCGCTGGTGCATGCCGATTTGAGAATTAAACGCCTTTAACTTAACGTCTCAATCATCATATTACTATCTAAATGAATCGAAGGTTTCTTATTCGTGATTTGATTGGTATACAGCTTTTTCATGTCCGAGATATCCCTAGCTGGGAGACCCATCTACTCTGTCCGTGTGGTTTCGAAGTATAACATTTAGTTAAAAGGAATAATAATATAGAAACAACAGAGTAGCTTCTGATGGGATTTTTGCTTATGTGGTGTAAGTTTGAATAGAGAGAGAG